>NW_020529101.1:0-131944 GCF_003368295.1 Carassius auratus
AGCTAAACCTTAACCATCACAGACGCAACACATCGGAAACTTGCTGGCTCAACTCGAGCACTGTTAAATTTAAGGCTGAATTTAACCCACACCCCTAACCTTAGCCATCACAGATGCAGCTATCGGAAAACTTGCTGGCTCAACTCAAGTACTGCTAATTTTAAGGCTGAATTATAACACACCTTAAACTTAACCATCACAGACCCAGTGATTGCAGTCTAACGATGACACTTACCGTCTTTGGGACAAGGCAGTCTGGCTGAAACAGGACTTCATGGCGGAACGCGATGCTGGGTCGGGATCGTCGGACTCTGAATTTCAAGCTGTGGTCTGGTGAGTACTGCTAAATTTAAGGCTGAACAAAACCACACCCTAAACTTAACCGTCACAGACCCAGCGGTTAAAAACCTAGCCGGTTTAATTCTAACACAGCTAAATTTAAGGCTGAACTAAACCACACCCCTAAACTTAACCGTTACAGACCCAGCGGTTTAAAAACCTAGCCGGTTTAATTCTAACACAGCTAAATTTAAGGCTGAACTAAAACACACCCTAAACTTAACCGTCACAGACCCAGCGGTTTAAAACCTAGCCGGTTTAATTCTACACAGCTAAATTTAAGGCTGAACTAAAACACACCCTAAACTTAACCATCATAGACCCAGTGATTATAGTCTAACGATGACACTTACCGTCCTTGGGGACAAGGCAGTCTGGCTGAAACAGGACTTCATGGCGGAACGCGATGCTGGGTCGCGATCGTCGGACTCTGAATTCCGAGCTGTGGTCTGGTGAGTACTGCTAAATTTAAGGCTGAACCAAACCACACTCTACTTAATCGTCACAGACCCAGCGGTTTAAAAACCTAGCCGGTTGAACCTCAAAACACTGCTAAATTAAGGCTTAACTAAACCACACACTGTATCTAGCCATCACTGACCCAGCGTTTTTTTAAAAAAAAAACCACATTGAATCTTTTAATTGGATCACTCCTCCCGGTTCTCCTTTTCTCCGCCAGGGGAGGAGGAAGAGGCGGACAGGGGGGCAAACCCAAGCCCAGACAGGCTTGGTGGAGGTGCATGGCCCAGACAGGCCTAGTCACCTCCTGGTTTGCTTTAAATTGAAACTCTTGGACCTTTAATGGTTTTCTTTCCGGGGGTTTTTATATCTTTATATATTTTTATTAGTCTTAATTTATTTTTTTTTTTTTTTTTTTAGATTTATATTTATATGTATGATATTATGGACATGTTAATTTTAACATACTCATACCTTTAGTGGTAAGCTGAAAGACTTTTCTATTTTTCTTCCGACTAACTTTAAAATACTGATATTACTAACAGAAAGATAAAGAAAGAGGTATTGGATAACTAATTTTCAAATAGGAAGAGTGTATCTAAAACCCCTGGGAGTAAGCCTAGAAATGTGTTTGGAGCAGCAATTTTGATACTTATTGAGCTTGATAAAACTTACTTTCAAAATATAGGAAGTACGTGGAGCCAACCGTTTTTAATGCCTTCTGATTCACTTCAAGAGGTAACTATTAAACCTTAATTAGTAATGTTAATGATTAATAGAGTAATATTAGCATTAGCACGCTAACGTAAGTGAATTAATATTACCTACAGAACAATTAAGTGACAGAGATCAGAATCCAGGCTTTAAATTAATTAAAATGCTATTTAAATCCCCAGAAAAATAGGCCTTGAAACGTTATTGGAGCAGGAATCCGCATATTTAATTAGCTGTCAAAGAAGCTGACTTTAAATGCTAAAAAGAGCTATTTATCAGTGATAAAAACCTAAGAAAGCTGTACGGTCGTGTCCGACATATTTGGAGGAGCACAAGATGGGTCTAATCTCAAAAATATTTTGATAATTTTGAACTCACCACCCTGTAACAGTGTATGCAAAAACACACAATTAGAAGGCTATTGCAACATCTTTCTCTCTCAGAAGTTGTCGCATCCAGCGGTTACCCTTGTGTGAGGGTGATGTCTGATTGGTTTGCCATAACTTTTAGGAGGAAGGTCTGGTAGAAGCTTGATGCCCCGCATCCGCCAGTCTCAACCTTCGACCTTTTAGGAGTATTCTAGGCCAAGTTTTCGATATTTCAGACCTACTTTGGTTTATTATACAGCAGAGTACATATGTTTTTTTCAGTCGCTCTAACATGCACTCCAAATAATTTCAAATCAACAGAATCAAATTAACATCTCTCCTAATCACTGGTTTAAGTGAAAAACCCCTTTTAACTCAATCCAGACCCCAACCATGCAATTGTGGATCTGGTCAGGCCCAAATAGCAATTGGATACAAGACACGCGCTTGGGGCTGATCGTCCAAGCGAGCCGGCCTCAGCGTGAGGGTGTATAGTGTTTAACGGCCGAAACACCCGATGATCCTGAGGTACACTACTGAAGAGGTTGTCTTGAACATTTCCCTCACTCTAACTGTTTTGGGGGAGCAGGAAAGAATAATGACCAAAATGTCCTACTATAACAAATATCGTCCTTGAAACATGGCATTTGCCTGAAACAAAACTTCTTGGCGTGTTCTCACATCTACTCGCAGCCTACAAAAACCCAACCGGTTCAACTCGGGTACTGTTAAATCTATAGATGGACCAAACCGCGCTCTAAACCTAACCACCATAACCGCAGCATTTAAAAACGTAGCCGGTTCAACTCGAGGACTGCTATTTTTAAGGCTGGACCAAACCACACCCCTAAACTTAACCATCACAGACCCAACGATTATAATTTAACTATGACATTAACCGTCTTTGATAACATGGCAGTCTGGCTGAAACAGGACTTCATGACGGAACGCGATGCTGGGTCGGGATCGTCGGACTCTGAATTCCGAGCTGTGGTCTGGTGAGTACTGCTAAATTTAAGGCTGAACCAAACCACACCCTAAACTTAACCGTCACAGACCCAGCGGTTTAAAAACCTAGCCGGTTTAATTCTAACACAGCTAAATTAAGGCTGAACTAAAACACACCCTAAACTTAACCATCATAGACCCAGTGTTTATAGTCTAACGATGACACTTACCGTCTTTGGGACAAGGCAGTCTGGCTGAAACAGGACTTCATGGCGGAACGCGATGCTGGGTCGGGATCGTCGGACTCTGAATTTCGAGCTGTGGTCTGGTGAGTACTGCTAAATTTAAGGCTGAACCAAACCACACCCTAAACTTAACCATCACAGACCCAGCGGTTTACAAACCTAGTCGGTGTAATTCTAACACAGCTAAATTTAAGGCTGAACTAAAACACACCCTAAACTTAACAATCACAGACCCAATGATTATAATTTAACTATGACATTAACCGTCTTTGATAACATGGCAGTCTGGCTGAAACAATACTTTTTGGCAGAGCACGATGCTGGGTCGGGATTACCGGTCTGCGACCTTCGAGTTGTGGTCTGGTTCGCCGATCTGGAACAAGTTCAGTCAAGAACTTTGTGTTCTCATATCTACTTAGATCTAGATTGAGTGCTGGAACAAACTGCACTCTCAAGCTAACCGCCATAACCTCAGCAATTATGAACCCAGCCGGTTCAACTCGAGCACTGTGAAACTTAAGGGTGAAAAAATTCAGAGCCTAAATTTAACCAAAAACATAACTTTCACTTTTTTAGGCCCAATGCTTAGACAAGCACAGCTCCTAGACCGGAGATGATCTCATGCGATATGGTATAGTCTGACAAGCGTGGGCCCGTGCACCTTTCCCTCAGTCTCCCTATCCCAAACCGGCCTAGACGAGGGCTAGGTTGGGGGGAGCTGTTGTACTTTTCCAAATCTAACCCTAACCCTAACCCTAACCCTAACCCTAACTCTAACCCTAACCCTAACTCTAACCCTAACTCTAACCTAACCTAACCCTAACCCTAACCTAACCTAACCTAACCCTAACTCTAACCTAACCTAACCCTAACCTAACCCTAACCTAACCCTAACCCTAACCCTAACCCTAACCTAACCTAACTCTAATCTAACCCTAACCCTAACCCTAACCCTAACCCTAACCTAACCTAACCCTCTAACCCTAACCTAACCTAACCCTAACCCTAACCCTAACCCTAACCCTAACCCTAACCCTAACCCTCAAAACTGCTAGCCTTAGCCCCAAACAAAACTGCTAGCCTTAGCCCCACTGACCGTAACCCACTGACCCCTGGCCCCACCGTTTTTAAACGTGCCAGTCCCTAGACTCTGTAAACCTTTATCAACCAGACGCTTCATCAAATTCTGTACAGAAATATCATAAAACTAATATCATATTCTCCAGGATATAACCCTTGGCTTCTCGGTCGCCCTCTCCTGGATAAAACTGTGAATAGCCATGTGTAAAAAACTGATTAGGATTCCAATATTTTAGCAGGATTTGACACTCCAGGCGGAGCTCTTGAGCGGATGACTTCACTCAAAGACATCTTTCCAGTCTAATTTTAATGATGCACTCTCTCTCTCTTTCACAAACACACACGTACACTCCTGTGCACACTCACACGCACGTGTGCACACTCACACGCATATGCAGTCAAAACACACAGACGCACACGAACTGGCTGGAAAACTATTTTTATTCAGGCTAGTGATACCTTGTTCCTAAAAAGACAAATGATTTGACGGGTTATTTCGTTTGGATGTATTTCTTGTTTTTATCGATGACTGGCTTCCTTTTTGTCACGCTTTAGACTGATGTACGGTCACATTGGATTTGAAAACGACATCCTTTCTTCCATAGATCCACGCTACCTGAAAAGAAGGCCGCCTTCTGAATCCAACGATACCAGTTATGTGCACATCGGACCTACGCTTCAAAAGATACGGACAGGTAAGCTTTGGCCAATCAGATCGCATATGCTAACGAGGGTGGAATTAATGAGGGTGAAACTCGTTTTTATCTATATACCTAGCTGCAACTGACCCCAAACTAGCCCCTAAACCTTAACCCTCAAAACTGCTAGCCTTAGCCCCAAACAAAACTGCTAGCCTTAGCCCCACTGACCGTAACCCACTGACCCCTGGCCCCACCGTTTTTAAACGTGCCAGTCCCTAGACTCTGTAAACCTTTATCAACCAGACGCTTCATCAAATTCTGTACAGAAATATCATAAAACTAATATCATATTCTCCAGGATATAACCCTTGGCTTCTCGGTCGCCCTCTCCTGGATAAAACTGTGAATAGCCATGTGTAAAAAACTGATTAGGATTCCAATATTTTAGCAGGATTTGACACTCCAGGCGGAGCTCTTGAGCGGATGACTTCACTCAAAGACATCTTTCCAGTCTAATTTTAATGATGCACTCTCTCTCTCTTTCACAAACACACACGTACACTCCTGTGCACACTCACACGCACGTGTGCACACTCACACGCATATGCAGTCAAAACACACAGACGCACACGAACTGGCTGGAAAACTATTTTTATTCAGGCTAGTGATACCTTGTTCCTAAAAAGACAAATGATTTGACGGGTTATTTCGTTTGGATGTATTTCTTGTTTTTATCGATGACTGGCTTCCTTTTTGTCACGCTTTAGACTGATGTACGGTCACATTGGATTTGAAAACGACATCCTTTCTTCCATAGATCCACGCTACCTGAAAGAAGGCCGCCTTCTGAATCCAACGATACCAGTTATGTGCACATCGGACCTACGCTTCAAAAGATACGGACAGGTAAGCTTTGGCCAATCAGATCGCATATGCTAACGAGGGTGGAATTAATGAGGGTGAAACTCGTTTTTATCTATATACCTAGCTGCAACTGACCCCAAACTAGCCCCTAAACCTTAACCCTCAAAACTGCTAGCCTTAGCCCCAAACAAAACTGCTAGCCTTAGCCCCACTGACCGTAACCCACTGACCCCTGGCCCCACCGTTTTTAAACGTGCCAGTCCCTAGACTCTGTAAACCTTTATCAACCAGACGCTTCATCAAATTCTGTACAGAAATATCATAAAACTAATATCATATTCTCCAGGATATAACCCTTGGCTTCTCGGTCGCCCTCTCCTGGATAAAACTGTGAATAGCCATGTGTAAAAAACTGATTAGGATTCCAATATTTTAGCAGGATTTGACACTCCAGGCGGAGCTCTTGAGCGGATGACTTCACTCAAAGACATCTTTCCAGTCTAATTTTAATGATGCACTCTCTCTCTCTTTCACAAACACACACGTACACTCCTGTGCACACTCACACGCACGTGTGCACACTCACACGCATATGCAGTCAAAACACACAGACGCACACGAACTGGCTGGAAAACTATTTTTATTCAGGCTAGTGATACCTTGTTCCTAAAAAGACAAATGATTTGACGGGTTATTTCGTTTGGATGTATTTCTTGTTTTTATCGATGACTGGCTTCCTTTTTGTCACGCTTTAGACTGATGTACGGTCACATTGGATTTGAAAACGACATCCTTTCTTCCATAGATCCACGCTACCTGAAAGAAGGCCGCCTTCTGAATCCAACGATACCAGTTATGTGCACATCGGACCTACGCTTCAAAAGATACGGACAGGTAAGCTTTGGCCAATCAGATCGCATATGCTAACGAGGGTGGAATTAATGAGGGTGAAACTCGTTTTTATCTATATACCTAGCTGCAACTGACCCCAAACTAGCCCCTAAACCTTAACCCTCAAAACTGCTAGCCTTAGCCCCAAACAAAACTGCTAGCCTTAGCCCCACTGACCGTAACCCACTGACCCCTGGCCCCACCGTTTTTAAACGTGCCAGTCCCTAGACTCTGTAAACCTTTATCAACCAGACGCTTCATCAAATTCTGTACAGAAATATCATAAAACTAATATCATATTCTCCAGGATATAACCCTTGGCTTCTCGGTCGCCCTCTCCTGGATAAAACTGTGAATAGCCATGTGTAAAAAACTGATTAGGATTCCAATATTTTAGCAGGATTTGACACTCCAGGCGGAGCTCTTGAGCGGATGACTTCACTCAAAGACATCTTTCCAGTCTAATTTTAATGATGCACTCTCTCTCTCTTTCACAAACACACACGTACACTCCTGTGCACACTCACACGCACGTGTGCACACTCACACGCATATGCAGTCAAAACACACAGACGCACACGAACTGGCTGGAAAACTATTTTTATTCAGGCTAGTGATACCTTGTTCCTAAAAAGACAAATGATTTGACGGGTTATTTCGTTTGGATGTATTTCTTGTTTTTATCGATGACTGGCTTCCTTTTTGTCACGCTTTAGACGGATGTACGGTCACATTGGATTTGAAAACGACATCCTTTCTTCCATAGATCCACGCTACCTGAAAGAAGGCCGCCTTCTGAATCCAACGATACCAGTTATGTGCACATCGGACCTACGCTTCAAAAGATACGGACAGGTAAGCTTTGGCCAATCAGATCGCATATGCTAACGAGGGTGGAATTAATGAGGGTGAAACTCGTTTTTATCTATATACCTAGCTGCAACTGACCCCAAACTAGCCCCTAAACCTTAACCCTCAAAACTGCTAGCCTTAGCCCCAAACAAAACTGCTAGCCTTAGCCCCACTGACCGTAACCCACTGACCCCTGGCCCCACCGTTTTTAAACGTGCCAGTCCCTAGACTCTGTAAACCTTTATCAACCAGACGCTTCATCAAATTCTGTACAGAAATATCATAAAACTAATATCATATTCTCCAGGATATAACCCTTGGCTTCTCGGTCGCCCTCTCCTGGATAAAACTGTGAATAGCCATGTGTAAAAAACTGATTAGGATTCCAATATTTTAGCAGGATTTGACACTCCAGGCGGAGCTCTTGAGCGGATGACTTCACTCAAAGACATCTTTCCAGTCTAATTTTAATGATGCACTCTCTCTCTCTTTCACAAACACACACATACACTCCTGTGCACACTCACACGCACGTGTGCACACTCACACGCATATGCAGTCAAAACACACAGACGCACACGAACTGGCTGGAAAACTATTTTTATTCAGGCTAGTGATACCTTGTTCCTAAAAAGACAAATGATTTCACGGGTTATTTCGTTTGGATGTATTTCTTGTTTTTATCGATGACTGGCTTCCTTTTTGTCACGCTTTAGACTGATGTACGGTCACATTGGATTTGAAAACGACATCCTTTCTTCCATAGATCCACGCTACCTGAAAGAAGGCCGCCTTCTGAATCCAACGATACCAGTTATGTGCACATCGGACCTACGCTTCAAAAGATACGGACAGGTAAGCTTTGGCCAATCAGATCGCATATGCTAACGAGGGTGGAATTAATGAGGGTGAAACTCGTTTTTATCTATATACCTAGCTGCAACTGACCCCAAACTAGCCCCTAAACCTTAACCCTCAAAACTGCTAGCCTTAGCCCCAAACAAAACTGCTAGCCTTAGCCCCACTGACCGTAACCCACTGACCCCTGGCCCCACCGTTTTTAAACGTGCCAGTCCCTAGACTCTGTAAACCTTTATCAACCAGACGCTTCATCAAATTCTGTACAGAAATATCATAAAACTAATATCATATTCTCCAGGATATAACCCTTGGCTTCTCGGTCGCCCTCTCCTGGACAAAACTGTGAATAGCCATGTGTAAAAAACTGATTAGGATTCCAATATTTTAGCAGGATTTGACACTCCAGGCGGAGCTCTTGAGCGGATGACTTCACTCAAAGACATCTTTCCAGTCTAATTTTAATGATGCACTCTCTCTCTCTTTCACAAACACACACGTACACTCCTGTGCACACTCACACGCACGTGTGCACACTCACACGCATATGCAGTCAAAACACACAGACGCACACGAACTGGCTGGAAAACTATTTTTATTCAGGCTAGTGATACCTTGTTCCTAAAAAGACAAATGATTTGACGGGTTATTTCGTTTGGATGTATTTCTTGTTTTTATCGATGACTGGCTTCCTTTTTGTCACGCTTTAGACTGATGTACGGTCACATTGGATTTGAAAACGACATCCTTTCTTCCATAGATCCACGCTACCTGAAAGAAGGCCGCCTTCTGAATCCAACGATACCAGTTATGTGCACATCGGACCTAGGCTTCAAAAGATACGGACAGGTAAGCTTTGGCCAATCAGATCGCATATGCTAACGAGGGTGGAATTAATGAGGGTGAAACTCGTTTTTATCTATATACCTAACCCTAACCCTAACCTAACCCTAACCCTAACCCTAAATTTAAGGCTGAACCAAACCACACCCTAAACTTAACCGTCACAGACCCAGCGGTTTGCAAACCTAGTCGGTGTAATTCTAACACAGCTAAATTTAAGGCTGAACTAAAACACACCCTAAACTTAACAATCACAGACCCAATGATTATAATTTAACTATGACATTAACCGTCTTTGATAACATGGCAGTCTGGCTGAAACAATACTTTTTGGCAGAGCACGATGCTGGGTCGGGATTACCGGTCTGCGACCTTCGAGTTGTGGTCTGGTTCGCCGATCTGGAACAAGTTCAGTCAAGAACTTTGTGTTCTCATATCTACTTAGATCTAGATTGAGTGCTGGAACAAACTGCACTCTCAAGCTAACCGCCATAACCTCAGCAATTATGAACCCAGCCGGTTCAACTCGAGCACTGTGAAACTTAAGGGTGAAAAAATTCAGAGCCTAAATTTAACCAAAAACATAACTTTCACTTTTTTAGGCCCAATGCTTAGACAAGCACAGCTCCTAGACCGGAGATGATCTCATGCGATATGGTATAGTCTGACAAGCGTGGGCCCGTGCACCTTTCCCTCAGTCTCCCTATCCCAAACCGGCCTAGACGAGGGCTAGGTTGGGGGGAGCTGTTGTACTTTTCCAAACCTAACCCAAGCCAGAGCCATCGGACTAGACATACCATCTTACGTAAAAGATCCTATTATGGGCCTCTGTCATTGTTCTAATTGAATATCTTTGATTGAATCACTCCTTCCCGTGCCTCCTTTTCTCCGCCATTGGGAGAGGAGGAGATGGGACAGGGGGGCAAACCCAGGCCCAGACAGGCTTGGTGGGAGGTGCGTGGCCCAGACAGGCCTAGTCACCTCCTGGTTTGCTTTAAATTGAAACTCTTAAACCTTGAGTAGTAATCTTTTGAGGGGTTTTTGTATTTTATTTATTTATTTATTATTATTATTATTATTATCTTTACATATTATATTTTTAGGTACATGATTATTAACATGCTAATTTTAACATACTGGTACTTTTAAATATAAATCTGTTAAATAGTTCATTCTATTTAATATTTACAGTTTTTTTCTATTTTTGATCTATATTATTAGCATGCTAACTTCAATGTACCAATATCTTTAAATAGTCATCTGTTAGCTTATTTAATTTTTTAGGATATTATCAAAATACTCGTTTTAACATATGATACCTTTTAATAGTAAACTTTAAAGATTTTGATATTTATTTCACAATATATATATATATATATATATATGTGTTTTATATTTTAAGTAATTTTAAACTAAGAAAAGTATACATAAAACCCCATGAAAGTAAGACTAGAAACGTGTTTGAAGCAGCAAATTTGCACACTTAGTGTTTTAAGGCCGAAAAACACGATGATCCTTCGGTTTTCTACTGAAGAGACTGTCTTGAATATTTCCCTCACTCTAAATACGTTGAGGGAGCAGGAAAGAATAACAGCAAACAATGCCTTCCTGTAACAAGTATGGTCTTTGAAACATGACTGTTTGGCTGAAACAAAACTTTCTTGGCAGAGCACGATGCTGGGTCGGGATTATCGGACTGCAGCTTTCGAGCTGCGGTCTGGTTCGCCGATCTGGAACAAGTTCCGTAAAGAACTTCGTGTTCTCACATCTAATCAGATTTAATTATAATGCTGAACCAAACCTGCGCTGTAAACCTAACCGCCATAACCTCAACGATTGAAAACCTTGCCGATTCGACTCGAGTACTGTGAAATTTAAGGCCGAGCTAAACCTTAACCATCACAGACGCAACCATCGGAAAACTTGCTGGCTCAACTCGAGCACTGTTAAATTTAAGGCTGAATTAACCCACACCCTAACCTTAGCATCACAGATGCAGCTATCGGAAAACTTGCTGGCTCAACTCAAGTACTGCTAATTTTAAGGCTGAATTATAACACACCTTAAACTTAACCATCACAGACCCAGTGATTGCAGTCTAACGATGACACTTACCGTCTTTGGGACAAGGCAGTCTGGCTGAAACAGGACTTCATGGCGGAACGCGATGCTGGGTCGGGATCGTCGGACTCTGAATTTCGAGCTGTGGTCTGGTGAGTACCGCTTCATTTAAGGCTGAACCAAACCACACCCTAAACTTAACCGTCACAGACCCAGCGGTTTAAAAACCTAGCCGGTTTAATTCGAACACAGCTAAATTTAAGGCTGAACTAAAACACACCCTAAACTTAACCGTCACAGACCCAGCGGTTTAAAAACCTAGCCGGTTTAATTCTAACACAGCTAAATTTAAGGCTGAACTAAAACACACCCTAAACTTAACCATCATAGACCCAGTGATTATAGTCTAACGATGACATTTACCGTCCTTGGGGACAAGGCAGTCTGGCTGAAACAGGACTTCATGGCGGAACGCGATGCTGGGTCGGGATCGTCGGACTCTGAATTCCGAGCTGTGGTCTGGTGAGTACTGCTAAATTTAAGGCTGAACCAAACCACACCCTAACTTAATCGTCACAGACCCAGCGGTTTAAAAACCTAGCCGGTTGAACTCAAAACACTGCTAAATTTAAGGCTTAACTAAACCACACACTGTATCTAGCCATCACTGACCCAGCGTTTTTTTAAAAAACCACATTGAATCTTTTAATTGGATCACTCCTTCCCGGTTCTCCTTTTCTCCGCCAGGGGAGGAGGAAGAGGCGGGACAGGGGGGCAAACCCAAGCCCAGACAGGCTTGGTGGGAGGTGCATGGCCCAGACAGGCCTAGTCACCTCCTGGTTTGCTTTAAATTGAAACTCTTGGACCTTTAATGGTTTTCTTTCCGGGGGTTTTTATATCTTTATATATTTTTATAGTCTTAATTTTTGTTTTTTATTTTTTATTTTTAGATTTATATTTATATGTATGATATTATGGACATGTTAATTTTAACATACTCATACCTTTAGTGGTAAGCTGAAAGATCTTTTCCTATTTTTCTTCCGACTAACTTTAAAATACTGATATTACTAACAGAAAGATAAAGAAAGAGGTATTGGATAACTAATTTTCAAATAGGGAGAGTGTATCTAAAACCCCCTGGGAGTAAGCCTAGAAATGTGTTTGGAGCAGCAATTTTGATACTTATTGAGCTTGATAAAACTTACTTTCAAAATATAGGAAGTACGTGGAGCCAACCGTTTTAATGCCTTCTGATTCACTTCAAGAGGTAACTATTAAACCTTAATTAGTAATGTGTTAATGATTAATAGAGTAATATTAGCATTAGCACGCTAACGTAAGTGAATTAATATTACCTACAGAACAATTAAGTGACAGAGATCAGAATCCAGGCTTTAAATTAATTAAAATGCTATTTAAATCCCCAGAAAAATAGGCCTTGAAACGTTATTGGAGCAGGAATCCGCATATTTAATTAGCTGTCAAAGAAGCTGACTTTAAATGCTAAAAAGAGCTATTTATCAGTGATAAAAACCTAAGAAAGCTGTACGGTCGTGTCCGACATATTTGGAGGAGCACAAGATGGGTCTAATCTCAAAAAATATTTTGATAATTTTGAACTCACCACCCTGTAACAGTGTATGCAAAAACACACAAATAGAAGGCTATTGCAACATCTTTCTCTCTCAGAAGTTATCGCATCCAGCGGTTACCCTTGTGTGAGGGTGATGTCTGATTGGTTTGCCATAACTTTTAGGAGGGAGGTCTGGTAGAAGCTTGATGCCCCGCATCCGCCAGTCTCAACCTTCGACCTTTTAGGAGTATTCTAGGCCAAGTTTTCGATATTTCAGACCTACTTTGGTTTATTATACAGCAGAGTACATATGTTTTTTTCAGTCGCTCTAACATGCACTCCAAATAATTTCAAATCAACAGAATCAAATTAACATCTCTCCTAATCACTGGTTTAAGTGGAAAACCCCTTTTAACTCAATCCAGACCCCAACCATGCAATTGTGGATCTGGTCAGGCCCAAATAGCAATTGGATACAAGACACGCGCTTGGGGCTGATCGTCCAAGCGAGCCGGCCTCAGCGTGAGGGTGTATAGTGTTTAACGGCCGAAACACCCGATGATCCTGAGGTACACTACTGAAGAGGTTGTCTTGAACATTTCCCTCACTCTAACTGTTTTGGGGGAGCAGGAAAGAATAATGACCAAAATGTCCTACTATAACAAATATCGTCCTTGAAACATGGCATTTGCCTGAAACAAAACTTCTTGGCGTGTTCAAAAACCCAACCGGTTCAACTCGGGTACTGTTAAATCTATAGATGGACCAAACCGCGCTCTAAACCTAACCACCATAACCGCAGCATTTAAAAACCTAGCCGGTTCAACTCGAGGACTGCTATTTTTAAGACTGGACCAAACCACACCCCTAAACTTAACCATCACAGACCCAACGATTATAATTTAACTATGACATTAACCGTCTTTGATAACATGGCAGTCTGGCTGAAACTGGACTTCATGACGGAACGCGATGCTGGGTCGGGATCGTCGGACTCTGAATTTCGAGCTGTGGTCTGGTGAGTACTGCTAAATTTAAGGCTGAACCAAACCACACCCTAAACTTAACCGTCACAGACCCAGCGGTTTAAAACCTAGCCGGTTTAATTCTAACACAGCTAAATTTAAGGCTGAACCAAACCACACCCTAAACTTAACCGTCACAGACCCAGCGGTTTGCAAACCTAGTCGGTGTAATTCTAACACAGCTAAATTTAAGGCTGAACTAAAACACACCCTAAACTTAACAATCACAGACCCAATGATTATAATTTAACTATGACATTAACCGTCTTTGATAACATGGCAGTCTGGCTGAAACAATACTTTTTGGCAGAGCACGATGCTGGGTCGGGATTACCGGTCTGCGACCTTCGAGTTGTGGTCTGGTTCGCCGATCTGGAACAAGTTCAGTCAAGAACTTTGTGTTCTCATATCTACTTAGATCTAGATTGAGTGCTGGAACAAACTGCACTCTCAAGCTAACCGCCATAACCTCAGCAATTATGAACCCAGCCGGTTCAACTCGAGCACTGTGAAACTTAAGGGTGAAAAAATTCAGAGCCTAAATTTAACCAAAAACATAACTTTCACTTTTTTAGGCCCAATGCTTAGACAAGCACAGCTCCTAGACCGGAGATGATCTCATGCGATATGGTTTAGTCTGACAAGCGTGGGCCCGTGCACCTTTCCCTCAGTCTCCCTATCCCAAACCGGCCTAGACGAGGGCTAGGTTGGGGGGAGCTGTTGTACTTTTCCAAACCTAACCCTGCACCCGAGGGGACTGAATGAGACGTAATTCTGAGATTTATTTCTTCTATCTTTCTACTCTTTATTTTGCTACCCTTTTGATTCTTTTTTTAGACTTGCACACCTCTTTTCTATGGTCAAACACACCACAACCCTAAACTTAACCGTTAGTAACCCCTATGGCTATACCCACCCTGGCCCTAAACCTACCCGTTAGTAACCCCTGTGGCTATACCCGCCCTGTCCCTAAACTTACCCAACAGTAACCACGGTGACATCACGGCCCTTAACCTAACCACTCTAACCCTGGACTACTCTTAGCCCTGACATAAGTTTTCTAAACTCCGTATTTACTCTGAACCATTAGCAGATTTCTCCGGATTCATTTAACTCTCCACCGGGTACCTCGGGTATATACATACTTTATTTATTCATCTAATTAATAATTTACTAAACGAACACATATGTTTTCTTAAAAAAAAGAGGTCATACTAAAAACCGGAAGTAGGAATGGAGGGGGGGTGCGTGTCTGTGGGCTTGGCCTGGCTTGGGTCGGCGTTTAGTGGTCAGCGGACGAATGGACCGAGCACAACCAGGTTCAGACCTTAGGTTTGAACCTTGGACGTTTCATTCCCCTAACTCTAACTCTAACTCTAACCTAACCTAACCCTGGCCCTAAACCTACCCGTTAGTAACCCCTGTGGCTATACCTGCCCTGTCCCTAAACTTACCCAACAGTAACCACGGTGACATCACGGCCCTTAACCTAACCACTCTAACCCTGGACTACTCTTAGCCCTGACATAAGCTCTCCACCGGGTACCTCGGGTGTATACATACTTTATTTATTCATCTAATTAATAATTTATTAAATGAACACATATGTTTTCTTAAAAAAAAGAGGTCATACTAAAAACCGGAAGTAGGAATGGAGGGGGGGTGCGTGTCTGTGGGCTTGGCCTGGCTTGGGTCGGCGTTTAGTGGTCAGTGGACGAATGGACCGAGCACAACCATGTTCAGACCTTAGGTTTGAGCCTTGGACGTTTCATTCCCCTAACCATAGAACAGTGAAACTCAACCCTAGCACTGCGAAACTCAAGTAAGGGTGCAGTACCATATCTCGGCCCCAGGAGGAGCTAGACCTACCAAACTAAGTGCAATCGACTGGGCGTCCTCTAATTAGTATACACACCAAATTTCAGACCTCTAGGTGCAAAACAACTGGGGGTGCAATACCATATCTCAGCACCTGGTGGCGCTAGAGCTACCAAACTAAGTGCAAACGATCGGGCGCCCTCTAAATAGTATATATACAGAATTTCAGCCCTCTAGGACCTATAGAAACGAAGTGCACCCCACCCTATAGGGGGGTGCAATTTCGCATTTTACCCTATATACCCTAACTCTAACCCTAACCCTAACCTAAGGGAAAACAATAAGCGAATTACCTATGCTAACCTTGTGATATAGTTTCTTAATCATATTTTTTGATGTGTTTAGCTTTTTATACACTTCATTTGTGTGGCATTAATTGCTGTTTGAATAGTATGATTAGCTAAGTTAGGCTACTGGTGTGTATTATTACTGCAGTGTATTCATGACAATGCTTGAAACAAATATATCTGCCGCCTAATAAATATAGCTATAGGCTAGCTATCCTGTGTCATTTATAAAAAGTTTAGTTTGTATGTAGCCAGTGTTTCTGTAACCCAAATAAGACACATACATAGGCTACTGAAAAAAATTCTTGCAGTGAAAATGTCAATATTGTAATCAATCTTATTTGTATTTGGTTATATAAAACGGTGCATTAACCTTAAAGTAGCGTTGTGATGCAGTCTTCTTGGACATAGGTCAGCAGCTACTCCAAGAATATTATTTTTACATTTGGATAAGAAATCATGTGTCTCATCATCACCAATGTTATAATATGGCTTTGATTTGCTTTTGTGATGTTTCCACATATATTGATCATCATGTAAAGTCCCTGTCTGTTTCAGACTGGATGAGAGAGCTGAAGTCACTGGTACAGTAGCTGATCATTGTATGAACTGGACATACATGGAAGCTGTTCTCAACGAGAGACAATAAATATCTCAGACACTCACCTCATTTTGCATTACTTCATTCCATGCTTACTTTCACACAACTTTCCTTGTCTTTTGAATTTGAGTTATATTAATAAAGCTATTACTTCTGTACTTGTCAGAGTAACATTTAATGAATGTAATATTTATGTGATCTACAATATCGTTTTTTTGAGTATAATTTTAAACAGTAAACATACTTAAAGATAACTTGTTATTTGTTAACCTGCACGCCATGTTACTATTAATACACAGAGAACTGTCAACATTAAAGAATGTTGTTAAATTATTGAAATATTAACTTTAATATATCTCAGAGGATATTAATTTCGGTAAGCGACAGGAAAACAGAGTTTGGCTGACAAAAAAAACATTCGGGTTTCATTGTATGTAATAGTTGTAAAATGTGAAAAACCATTTTGAATAAGATGTTCAAATGTTAAACATTATTTACACAAAGGATCACTATTCACTATTCTTAAACATGACATGATGAGGTTGTTTTTCAGTGCCTATGGTCAAAGAACAGACACAATGTATGCTTGTGATATTCATTTTTATTATATTTATTATTAGTAGTTCTTTCTCAGATTGTCTAAACCATTAAGCTCTGTATTTGACTGTCAATTCAATGCAATAAAGAAAAGTGTGTTCATTTAAATATAAAAATTAACTCACATGTTGTTTCAATGTTGCATGACTCACTCTGTAGAAGATACTTTAAAATCTTAGTAATAGGATAAAATATGTGACAGAAGTAAATGTGCATTTATAATAATAAATACACTGATGGGGCTGTGAAGGCTAGTAAAAACTGGTTATTAAAAAAAATAAAAAGATTAAAGAAAGCATGACACAGGACGCTCAAACCGATTTTATTAAGACACAGATACATTTGTAGTGGTTTGTTTCAGGCATTGTATACAAATTGTACTAGTCTCTCCCCAATGACAACTAGGTAGTCTAGTCAAAGCGAACTATTATTAAAAAAGCCCCACAAATGAAATATATAAAAAACTAAATACACCAAACAGTAAAAACTATATTAGGTAGGATAGGTTAAATTAGCTTATTGATTGTTCTATTCGTTTGCACGTTGTTTCAAGGACACGCCCACAATAAGGGAACTCATGAATATTCATGTGAACTCCACCCACGGGAACATTTTTTAACGGGAACCGAATATTACACAACACCGGCGCTTGATTTGAACACTGCGGTGTGCGACTGCAACATTTTGTTGTTTTGATTAGATGATCATCAAGTGCTCTAACATAGAAGGAACTAAAATGTTATATACTCACACCGTAATTACTTCCTAACCGTTGACACACTCATTAGTGCGCACTGTGTGTGTTTGGATGCATCACATCACGATTGAAAATGTGACACCGATTTCACATGACAGTTCACTAAACAAGTAATTTATATGTAGTCGCTTACATTTTAGACGCAATATTGATAGTTTTTGTTGTTTCAGCACCGAAAACCGTTCAAAGATCACAGCAGAACCATAACGTGTCAAATCAGGGTAAATCCGTGTATCATTCGTTCTTTTCATATTCAATTAAGAAAAAAAAATCGGAAAATCAAAAAGGACTTGTTATTTCTTTATTCATTTACAAATATAATATTTAAAAAACAAATAATGAGTGATTTTTTGTATTTTCGATTACACGCTCAAATTGAATATGACAAATATGAAAAACGCCTCCACCATGAATCTGATTTTGATATTTAGTTATCCAACTTGGTCCGTGTATCTTTTGGTCATTTGATTTTCTATTTAAAAATAAATAAAGATGAATGGGAAACGGTTTGATTTTCGTTTTTTCGTTTTGTTTAAGAAACACAAAACGAAAATGTAGCTGGATTTTTCGTATTTTTGTTGTGGGTAAAAAATGACATTATGCTTTAATATTTATTTGAATGTGTGGGCGGCGCTGAAACGCCCCTTTCATCCCTTTTGTACTGCACCGACAAGCGGCAACAGAGTTTATTCATCCTGCGAATTCTTTGCTAGTGGTGCTTGCAAGATAAAATAATAATTATTAATTAATAGTAATAAAAAAATATATTAAAATTTTCCAGCTGCTGCATGTTATTGACAAAGCAGAGTTAAAACACCATTTGAATTTTACTTTAGCCTGTGATCTACAACGACATGGAATAAAATATAGGCCTACTACAAATATTTTGCCTACTTATTTTATTCTAGGCCATTCATAAAAAAAAATAAAATGGGAAAAACCCAACCCCACATTTATAATAAAATGTATATTAAAATAAGTTAAGTTTTCCCCATAATTAGTCTACTTTAAATGTTTTAATTATAGGCTATAGGCTACTTAGAATTATGAACTGAATTCACGAATTCTGTAGATGACTGTATGAATATAGTGACGGTGTGACATCGTTACAGATAATGAGTTCAGACGGGAAACACCGCACCTCTCATTGGTTTCATTTGAATTACATAGGCCTAAATATAAAATTATTATTATTAGTTTTCTATTTAAATTGATTATTTTAAAAGTATTTTTAAAAGTATGTCCAGCTACGGTTCGTCTGATGCATGAGCCTGGTTCATTTCTGACATTTCATAAAGAAGTTAATGTAGACCGAGATGACAGAAAGCACATCCTGTTGAGTTTTGTAAGGTTTTAATTGAGCGCAGCGTCAGTTCAGTCAGGCCACGGAGGCAAGGCTGTGAACAGCTGATGTGGTCAGCTGTCAAATCGCTCCAATCACCACATCTCTCCTATTAGACACGGGACATATATATACGTGCCACTACTGCTCGGTAAGTATGCTCAACAACTCGCAAGGCTCAAACTGCTCACGAGAGCCTTTGCTCGCTCAAGAACTATCAGACGGCGAATCTATCTCCATACGAAGCGTCAAATCAGGTTTGGCAGGATTCCCACAGAGTATCTCACCAGATTTCAGTCGCGAACTTAAGCGAATTCGCCGTGTTGTTTGTCAAGCAACAGACTGAATTGATACAAGTAAGCTTGATATAGACTTTTCGCACGCGATTCATCGTCAGTGTGTACTAATACGACTGAATCACAACCTACACGAGATCTACTCCTCGCTGGAAGAAGCTATATATTCAACAAACCAAAGCATCCACGAACAACTGACCATTTCAACTTTAATTCATCTTTGGACGTCTTCACGAAGCTAAGCAAAGTATTTCTTATTTACAAACTAGTGCTATTTGGCGAACATGCTTCAGACATTGTTATTGAAAAGCTGTTGTTCAGTTTCGTTGTGAGGCATGCTCACACCGGTAACACAGTTAAATATACCCACGAGCCTCGTTAAATCTGTGGTCAAGGCTGTCGATATTAACGGCTGCTGCTTCAGGGATGCTTCATCAAACTTTTCTGACAACTACAACACACTGGGTTTAATCCGCGATTTGCTGTTGCTCAACACAACGAAGTGCTCTATACTACATGTACAGATAGTAATTCTGCTCATATAAATGCTAAAACGTATCCGACAAGGGTTTATGCTGTTGCCTAAATTAAAGTCTGAAATATAATTAAAAAAAAAAAAAAAAAAAAAAAAGGCTTCCTGCTTTACAGGTGCAGGCTGATTTTCAGCTGTTTAAAGAGCACCCTTCGCTAGTCCTATTTCCGACTGCGGGCTATCCCGCCCCACTCCCCACACTAAGAATATATTTGTTTAAAGCTATCAAGATATGGGACTGCTTGCTCGTGTGGTTTTTATATTGTCCAAAATCACGTGCTAGTCCCGCCGTGCATCGGAGGGATTAATGCTTTTGCCGGCTCAACTGCGAGCCTCCGCTGACTGAGCGCGCACCTTATCAAACGCTTGGCTAACTCTTTGGCTCATACGCGTCACATTCGCCGTCGTACAGGGTCATAGTACGGGTGTTCGAATCCTCTAAAATGCTGAAAATTAATGCAGTGTTTTCAGGGTTAATTATATAAGCGCTTGGATTCAATAATTGCCTGGAAATGCACATATTTGAGTTAATATTTGCTTTTATGGGTAACCATGGTTCATTTTATAAGCAGCTCTGCTCGAGTCTGCACCTGTTGCTGTGGAGTGCTCTATTACGCAAAAAAAAAAAAAAAAATAAATAAATAAATATTCCCTGCTCAGTTAAACTACATTCTAAGACTGCAATGCATACAATCATATGCAGGGTTCCCCAGCATCAAGGAGGTATTATTGCCATTTTATAATCACACACGGTGTTGAATGCTACAGTCGTGTCAGATCATGTCACTGGACAGGACTTTCTCGAACATCGTCATCACAACAGTGGAATAATGTAAACAAGAATTAATTTGTGGCTAGTCCGCGAAATGCAGTGGAATCGTCAGTCATCAATTAGGGAAATGTGCAAGTCTGTAAATTAAATCCCGAATGGATTAACCATCTGTCATGCTACAAAATCACATATCGAAGGACGTATGAACATAATGTGTCATTCTCCCACAAACATTAATCGTTATTGGGACAAGATCTAAGGGCATCATTATTGGAAGGACATCTATACAAACCGCTGTAAGTGCGCAACCTGTTGTTAATTTGATGATTTGTCTAGAACAATGAAATTGCTTATGCACCTTAAAATCCAAACGTTTTACAAGTAAGGGTGTCCGTTGGGTTTCTGTGCATGTGCTTAACTGCTTAACTAAGGTAAGAGTATTTATGCAGAAAAAAAAAAAAAACAAAACAAAAAAAACAAAGGGTAATTTATCCAGTCTGAAGTGCTGGAAAATTAAATGTCTCGGAAGTGCTTGGATTTACTCAAGGCGATAAGAACCCTGGTGTACCTTCTTGGAAAACAGAGGGCGACAATGACCATCCTCCGAAACCATCGGGAATCATTAGTGAGAATTCTTCTTCTTCTTCTTCTTGGTTTTTTAACGGCGGCTGGCAACCAGCGTAATTAGCTGCATTACCGCCACCTTCTGCTCCGGAGTGTGGAACAGAGCGTTACATTCTACTCATTAATCCTGTCCTTTTAAGAAATTCAAAGAAAGCTTTGCTATTTATTTTACTTGCCCATTTTATTAAAGATTTAAAATGTACCACCTGAATTCCATTCTTCTTGATTTCAACTATCATACTACTTCTTTCTTCCTCATATTTCTTACATTCAAGAATTGCATGAGTTACTGTTTCTTCTACTTTGCATTCTTCACATAGTCCATTTGGATGCTTCCCTAATATTCTGAGTGTACTATTGAGATTGGAATGTCCCAGCAATATTCTATTATATACAACCTCTTCTTTCCTTGTTTTACCAATATGTCTTATTTTTTTACTTTGTTAATTAAATTGTAGAGAAATCTACCCTTTTCGTTGTTGTCCCACTTTATTTGCCATTCTGCAATAACCTTTTTCCAGATTAAAACCTTAATTTCAGACTTGCTTAGAGGAACTTGTAATTCTATTTCTTCTCTCTGCAAGGCTTGTTTTGCTAACTTATCTACGTCCTCATTTCCCTTTATACCTATGTGTGATGGAACCCAAATAAAACTAATTAAAATATCATTCTGAACCAATCTAGAATATATCTGTAAAATACTAAAAAGAATATCTTGATTACCCCTTGATTACCCCTTGCCGCTATACCTGAGGGGGCCGCTGTTATCCCTCAAGCGCGGGACGAACTCCCCCTCAGAAGAAAGGGACCTGCTGTTCTCTCCAGCTGGAGAGAGCACCCTTTGCTGCTATGGCTGCAGGAGACTGCTGTTCATCCTTCAGCAGAGGATGAACACCCCTGCTACTTAAAATAAGAGGGGACTTGCTATTCTCTCCCTCGCTTTAGACATGAGAACACGCCTCTCCTACCATAGGCTGCTTAAGGACATCTCTATAACCTTATCTTTCTCTTTTGCAGGAAGGAAACAAGGAAATGCTACTCTCCTACCACTCATACCAAGCTTAGGGACATGCTGGTCGTTTGCGGTTCTCCCGCTGGAGAAAATACCCTCGCTGCTATTACCAGCTACCTTAATTATAGAGAGGCCCGCTATTTTCTGCCTCATAAGAAGGGAGATACCCCTTCGCTAGCCAGTAGGTTACATTAAGGATATCTCAATAACACTGTCTTTCTCTTTGCAGGACTGGAACAAGGTTGGTTTTGGGGGTTCTTCTTCAGGCAGTAATACTCTCATTATGTTTTGGGGGTTAATGTTAAAGCTCTTGTATGTTCAATTATTCTGGGAGCAAGAACCCCCATAAGGAACCATACCGCCAAAGATAAATTGTGTTCAATAAACTCAAGTAAACTTGCCAAAGTGGTTCCTGTCTGAAATCGAGCGCAGTGTCAGTTCAGTCAGGCCACGGAGGCAAGGCTGTGAACAGCTGATGTGGTCAGCTGTCAAATCGCTCCAATCACCACATCTCTCCTATTAGACACGGGACATATATATATACGTGCCACTACTGCTCGGTAAGTATGCTCAACAACTCGCAACCCTCCCTCCCTCCCCATTATATGCATGAGCACATTACTGCGCACCTTCTGGCTGTTGTCTTGTTTGTTTCAGATCACTAAGACTTCCAAAAATCTTAGCTGGCATGGACCTCTTTGGGGAGAGACACCCATCTTCATAACCAGGCTACAGGATAGACGTCCCACTGCCACATCTATATGATTATCACCGTTTGCTTTAAAGACTTTATTAAAAGTCTTAATTATTATGTATTTCTAAATTCATGGTTCCGGGGGGTTAATGTTAAAGCTCTTGTATGTTCAATTATTCTGGGAGCAAGAACCCCCATAAGGAACCATACCGCCAAAGATAAATTGTGTTCAATAAACTCAAGTAAACTTGCCAAAGTGGTTCCTGTCTGAAATGTTATTCAGGGTGTCTTACGACCCAAACTGACGGAGCTGAAACTCTTTCCCCTGTTATCGGGATGGAAGCTGTGGATCTGGATCCGCCGATCGGGGAGGTGCAGCAGACTACACTCTACAAGATAAAGCTTCAGTTGCTGTAGTTTGTATAGCAAATGAAAACATGTTAGGCTAACTGTGAGGTTTTTCTTAAATAGGCATAGAATAAAATTAGTAGGCTAAAAATCTGCACATTTCATGTCATTGTAGATCATATAGGCCTACAGTAAAATTCAAATGTCATTGAATAAATTAATTTCAGTTTGGTCAAAAAAGAATTTAAATAAATAATAATAATTATATATATATATATATATATATATATATATATATATATATATATATATATATATGGTCCGTGTATCATCCGATCATTCAATTATTCCATTTAATCTGGCAAACCAAAAACGAAATAACGAATCAATATTTTGTTTTTCTGTATTAACCAAATATGAAAAACTGACGTTTGTTTCATTGCTTTCAGCTCGAAACGGGAAATATACTAAACAAGGAAACCAAAACGAAATAATTGATCAAATTTACGATGTCTCAGTTTTTCTTTATTTGTGTAGCAGGTCTAACTATTTCCCACGGTGGTGTCCTGCTTGCTTTGCGCATGCGCAGTGGATAGTTTCAAAGGAGTAGGTCGCTGAGCGCCCAACACACGATGGGTAACTCGCGAAGCACAAAGTTCCTCCGTGTTTTCTCAGCATTATATCTTAGAAAATACGAGGTTTGAGAAGTAAAAGGCGGGGCAACATTTAAAATATTTCAAAGTTAAAGTTCATGCAAACAGATTTTGACAAGTTTCAGTCAAATATTTATGTTTTATGCCTATAACAAAACCCATTGTTAAAACAGAGCGCAAACAATTATATCTATCTACATACACACATACAATACAATACAAATAAAAAAATATATAAATAATTGAAAAAGAATACAGAAAGCTAGTGTTGGATGAAAAACTAGCAGTTAGAATAAATAAATAAAAATTAGATAAAATATAATTAGAATAGACAGTGCTAGAGTTCCAGGGTCAAAGATGAAAGAGATGCGTTTTTAGATGTTTCTTGAAAATGCATGTACTGCATGTAATATTTATTTAGCTTTGCAGAAATTAAAAAAGAAATTAAAGGTAACAATGTAATTAAAAAGGTAATGGTTGACATACTGTAATAATGTTTGTAATAGTATTTTACCTGACAATTACTGTATCAGTTAAATAAATTAAATCCTTTTATTATACTGATGTACTTTGAAATGTAAGTTCTAGTAGCAACACACACTTACAAACAGTTCTAATGCACATGTAAACAAATACTGTATGCACAGAACTACGAAGTTAAATATTTACATTATTTTACAGTTACATTGCAATCTGTACAAATAAAACAAATTAATTTATTCCTTGTGTTATGTCTTAACCTAGCATCAGCTTATCTACTGCTGTGTGCCGTTCTTCAGTTATCAAATTATTGATGTAGTATCAGGGTTAAAGTAACTATACACTTAGTAGGCCTACTGTAAATTCATGGCTTTATCAGATCTCGTCTGAATTGGCGACAAGTGAGCAGAATTCTGCTGCCTATTTTCTTAGGTTGGAAAGGCAGCAAGTGAAAAATTATATTTAGCAGCTATGTAGGAAAATAACTAATTACTTTAAGATAAATGCAGATCTTTGTGCTTTAATGATTTGTATTCTTCCAAATTCTCCCAGCAGATTTTTTTTATTCTTAATTCTCACATAAAATAAATTAATAGCCTAAAGAAGACTGTCATTTTTGGGAAGCATAAAATCAGGGTTTCATCCACATCTTTTTTTATTTAATTTTGAAATCTGAAAAATGAAATTAATTTACTTCAAACCTGCACTCACCAGAAATTATTCTATCAGTGTCATTTTCTATCACAAATCATTTTTATTAATAATTTAAACAGAATGTCGTATTAGGCCTAAATATAAAACCCGATTCCCAAAAAATTGTGACATTGTGAATAAAAACAGAATACACCATAGATGACATATCAAATGTTTAAACTGAGAAAAGGTATCAATTTAAGGGAAAAAAATAAGTTGATTTTAAATTTCATGGCATCAACACATCTCAAAAAAAGTTGGGACAAGGCCATGTTTCCCACTGTCTGGCATCCCCTCTTCTTTTTATAACAGTCTGCAAACGTCTGGGGACATGTTGTGATTTCCATTACAGTAGCATTCCTGTATGTGATGCAGTGATGTCTAAGGGCCCGAACCCTAACTAACCCTAACCCTAACCCTAACTTCAAACTCTTTGCAATTTTTATCTGAGAAACTCCTTTCTGATATTGCTCCACTATTTTTCACAGCAGCATTGGGGGAATTGGTGATCCTCTGCCCATCTTGACTTCTGAGAGACACTGAGAGGCTCTTTTTATACCCAATCATGTTGCCAATTGACCTAATAAGTTGCAAATTGGTCCATTTAACTTTTCCGGCCTCTTATTGCTACCTGTCCCAACATTTTTGGAATGTGTAGCTCTCATGAAACCAAAATGAGCCAATATTGGGCATGACATTCCAAAAAGTCTCACTTTCAACATATATTATCTATATTCTACTGTGAATAAAATATAAGTTTATCAGATTTTTTAATTATTCCATTCCTTTTTTACTCACAATTTGTACAGCGTCCCAACTTTTTGAGAATCGGGTTTGTATTTATGTCATCCTTAATGTTAAATTCTTAAATGATAATGTTATATTGGAATACATGTGATAATTAAATCAGTATTAATTAAGCCTTCAGAGATAGCTGCGTCTGAAGTTGATTTTAGATGTATTAGGCCTGTTTACAGTTTAATGCTGATCAGACACGCCTTTACATAGCAATTACAACTGTATAATGAGATGAGATTAATGGGTAGCACTTTATTTTACAGTTCTGTTCCTTATGTAAATACAATGTACTTATTATAGTAATTACAATAACTATGTAATAACTAGGCACTAACCCTGAACCTACCCCTAAACCTAACCCTACCCCTTGTAGTTACCTTGTATTACCAGAACTTTCTTAGATAAATACACTGTAAGTACACTATAATTACATGTTAGTACACGTACTGTAAAATAAAGTGCAACCGATTAATGTTTAATACAACATTTTTAACACAGAAATATGTAATGACAAAATGAAATGATAGGCCTACTTTATGATACTTCTGAAAGTAATATCACCACCAGGTGTCGGTAAGTCACTGTGTAAATAAAGAAGCCTTTTATTCAATCTATTCGTCCAAGATTCAGATTCTTTCAGGAATAAATTCAAGTGTCTGTGTTTAATAATTTGTCACTGAACTGTCTATAATAATAGGTCTTTCAAAGACTGATTCATATCAGGATTCAGGAATGATACATCACTATAAGCTTACTGTGACTTTGGTTTGATGACGTCAATAAAATACCATTCACATCTGAAAACTACTACTTACCTATGTCACACAATGTAACTGTAAAAATAATGTAAATATGTAACTTCACATAATTCTGTACATATTTGTTTACATGTTCGCATTTAAATAAAGAAAACACTTGACCCTCTACTTGCTCTCTGTTCGTTTTCTATCTAGGCTACTTACGTAAGATAAAAAAAAAACACTTTCTTTATATATTCTAAATATTTATATTCTAACTACTTGTTTTCTCTCTCTCTCTCTCTCTCTCTCTCTGTGTGTGTGTGTGTGTGTATAAAGTAGTCAACAAGTAGTCAACGTTTGAAGTGGATCGTTTTGATTGCTTTTATTGATCTCATTAGTAATAAAATAATCTGCTTATATAAATGTTTTAATTAATGATCTACTTAAAATGCCCCACATACCAAAACAAGTGGTTAGCGTGATTTCAAAGGACATTTAAAACATCTCTGATTTTTATTATAGCGTGTTGTATTGTTATTGGACATACTGTAACTATAGGCTACCTGTGGTCATTAAAAAAACGTGTTCTTTATCCCCGCGAGGAATACGCGGAAGTGAGCGCATAATCCTTTGAAACTATCCACTGCGCATGCGCAAAGCAAGCAGGACGGCACTGTGGGAAATAGTTAGACCTGCTACAACAAATAAAGAACAATTGAGAAAACGTAAATTTGATCCATTATTTCGTTTTGGTTTCCTTGTTTGTTATAATTTCCGTTTCGAGCTGAAAGCAATGAAACAAACGTCAGTTTTTCATATTTGGTTAATACAGAAAAACAGAAAAACTAAATATTGATTCGTTATTTTGTTTTTGGTTTGACAGATTAAATGGAATAATTGAATGATCGGATGAGGTCCGTGTACGTTTTGATAGTTTGTTTTCCAATTACGTTTTTTAGTTCAGAGGCGTAAAACGAATAAATGACTTCAAAATTCGTTTTCTCATGTGGGCGGTCCTAAGACGCCCCCTTCCGCCGATTGGTCAAGCAAATCTGAGCATGTGACGTCATCAGTTGTCGCTCAGGTCTGTTCAACAAAATAATAGTCCTCTAACGTTACTTTGGCTACCGATTCTTAAACTGTGCAGGGCAGGTCCTGTTGGGCTTTCTTCTGTGCAACTTTACGCGTTTCACAGAAATCTTTACATCAGAAATATTAAATATTAGTCTGCCACCAGCCCGTTTTAATTAGCGGTGCGGAGTTAAATCTGTGTGGTGAAGTTGCGCTAGACAGCGCCGAGCGGGAGAGGATCAATGACCAGTGTTCGGTCAGCAGTCAGAACTTGGGTACCGATGATGGGGAAATACATTTTTACTGAAAATGACCCGCGAGTATGATTGACAGGACGATAGCGGAGACAATTAAAAGCGCAATATAACGTCTGTAAAAAAAATATATATATATAGCCTATATGTATATTAATACAAGTGACTTTGTTTTTGTTTTTAATAAAATAATTGTGAACCACAAACCGAGCCTTTGTTTTAAAGGGCGATTTCCAGATATATTTTATTTATTTGTTATAATATGGGTATTTTATGTCACCCGTCTTATTAGTTTGAATATAGTAGGCTATACGCGATTTTTTTTTTTATTATTGTACTATTTTACTGTTGTTTTTTAATTAACAATATATCATAACAACTTAAAAAGATCAAAATCTGCAGAAGAGATTAACAAATAACATTGGTGTTGTCATAAGGCAAAATAGGCAAAACACATCTGTTTTTCCTCTAGATCACTTTACAGTGTGATGGAAATAAACTTTTCTTAAAGCGTGTTGTATATCACCACAGCTTTATTGGCACCCTTCTATATGTGTTGTATAATGTAATAGACAATTGTCCTGCAAAATGATGAGGTTTGGTAAAAAAAAAAAAGAAAAAAAAAAAACATTGCGAGCAAATGTCGAATTGTGTTTTGAAATTTAATTCAACAACGTAAGAGGCTTCAGGCTGTCTGATGAACTCTGTATGGACAAACACCCAGCTTTGCAGTATAGGTGGCACAGAAACAGCATCTGACCTGGCATTTAGATGTACTTTACACACTGTCTATTGCAGCTCAAAGGAGGCACTGTGAATTTACATTACAATTTCATTCTAAGAGGCTATTAAATGTGAAGTGACAACATGAAACACTACTTTTAATATATATATATATATATATATATATATATATATATATATATATATATATATATATATATATATATATATATATATATATATATATATATAAAACACCAGCAGTTGGTGGCAAGTCACCCTGATAATGATTAAATACCAATTTACTCATTTAGGCTCACAATAAGCGGATTACATAATTATACCATGAAAAAAAAAAAAAAAAAAAAAATATATATATATATATATATATATATATATATATATATATATATATATATATATATATATATATATATATATATATGTGTGTGTGTGTGTGTGTGTGTGTAAAAGCAGGAAGTCCAGTCCTGGCTGTATAATCAAACAATACAACGAGAAACAATGCATGCCATCAAGAACATTTTTTATTCCACAGGAACTTGATCCAGTTCACTTGTTAAAGGATACTCCACTTTAAAATAAATTCTGTCATCATATACTCGCTCTCATGTTTTTTCAATCCTTTATGAATTTCTTTCTACTCTCAGTCCAGCCTCTCTCATTGTTAAACCATGGTTTATCACATGATCGACTACTGTAGCCTTGTTTCCATTTCTGACTCATCCTCTTCCTCCCCTTCCTCCTCTTAGTCGAACTCGTCCTCTGGCTCTCCCTCCAACTCCTCTTACTCTGTCTGCAGTGTTTGCATCCATTATCCAAAAGCTATTACTTGACCTTAGGCCTATTTATAGACCACTACTAAAGTTATGATTGGTTGCTGTTAAGTAAAGCAACAAGTGTTTGCACATGTGAGGAGTTAGTGTGAGGCACTGATGAATTAGTGTGGCATTTTGATTGGTTGTGTTTATAAAAGGAAATCAAGAAACTTCCTGTCAGATTTTGGTGTGTTGTATAGAAAATTGTGTGTTGTGTTTTGCAAAAAGTGTTTAACGAAATTGAAAACGGTAAGGCGAAAAGTAAAAGGCCAAACATTTGTGTATGGTTTTGCAGATTTAGTGTGTGGTTCTGTTGTCTGAGTGTCTTTAGAAATTGGTTTTAGAAATTGTGTGACAAGTAATAATTTGTGTGTAAGCAGTTGAAAAAAAAACTGTAAGCATTTTAGAATATTCCCTTGCTTTGATAATAAATTATTTGCTGAAGTTTATTAGCTTGTGGCTGATCTGATTGATCATAAATGGGCAAGCAACCACAATTTTATATTTTTTACAAGTGTTGTTTTCATTTAATGTTTGCATTAGGGTTATTTAAATTAGTATTTAGCTTATTTAGGTTAATTCTGTTTCTTAAATCTGAAACTTATACTTTTTTTTTTGCCATATTGCATGATATTTTAATATACATCACAAAAATTGAAACTTGTCATTAACAAAGCAAATTTTTTTAAAACCTGTTCTTTATTGCAATACTATTAAAAAACTTGAACCTTAAGTAATTACTGTGATATGAAATGTTGATACTTGCACATGCCTATTACATAATTCACACTTAAACTTTGTTTTACCTGGAATCCGGTGAGCATACCAGGACTGCACCACACGGGCAAGACCAACTGTAGTAACCTGACAAGATAGTGCAGACACGCAATAACGTTTCGGGTCATCTTCCATGTCCAGTTCCTCCTGGTTCACTAATTGCATCAGTGCCCCTTTCACTGGATAATTCACTCTGTTATTTACTTCAGGCCATATTCTTTCAATTGTGTGATTCTTTTTATTTAAAAGGAAAAAAAGGAAAACAATTAGACTAGCACAACAGCTACATACAGTTAAGGAAGTTAGTTTATTACATACAATCTTGGACCTCTAGAGCAGTGGATCTTAAATCTTAAGGAGGGATTTCTACCTGATTCTACATAGAAATTCTAATGTCGTTGCTGTGACCTACTTCAATCAGTTCGTTGAAACATAAAACAGGGGAAAGCCGTTATAACCTAATTGAGTTACATTGATTTAACATACAATTTCCATTAATGCTTGCTCAGGATGGACACATTCGGCACATGTGCACCTGCTCATGAGTTCAATCAAAGTGAAAATCGCAATTGACAGCAATACTCTTCAGCACAATGGTAACCACAAAATTTTATGACAGAAAAAATTGACAGAGTTGACACCCAATTAGATGTACAGTATCTGGAGTTGACCCTTTTCATTAACCATTTATGACAGTTAATGTGTCTGTCTCCCTTTTGCTATTTTTAGTTCAAGAACGTTTCCTCTAAAAATTGTAATGTTGAAAATCTTTGGATGTAAATTATTCTACAGCGCATTCGGGAAAATCTAACACTTTTGGCAAATATTACTTCATGATAGCCCCTGTTAATTATCGCAGTAAATCTTACAGAGTACAGGCATATGTAACTGAATCAATCGACTGCCCACTGTAAATGCCACAGGCCGTGACTGTGTCAGAGTCAAGAATGCCTCCGATTTTGTAAATTACCTTCTATCATCTGTTAAAAGTCCCTTTCCTTATCAAATTACTGAAATTATGTGTATAAGATACATATTCTTTTGTCTAATTATTATTATTATTATTATTAGAAAAGGGGGTTCCTAATGTTTTGGCTCATGGAGGATGCCAAAAGAGAGTGTCTGTGGATCTTTTGCTAAATGCAGTGGAGGCTGCAGGCTGGTATGACCGTGAAGCAAGATCTTCATTGACAGCAGTTTCAACTTTTGGGCAGAATCCATTTCAGTCAACAGAGGACCAGGTTGCTGTGGAGAGGCAGTTCTCTATGCAGTGTCCTGACATTGCGTCTCTTTTTGAACGATGAGGGGGTGGTGTTGGCGCAGTAGATAAGACACATGCCTTTGGTGTGAGAGACCCGGGTTCGAATCCACTGTGCGACACCAATGTGTCCCTGAGCAAGACACTTAACCCCTAGTTGCTCCAGAGGCATGCGACCTCTGATATATATAGCAATTGTAAGTTGCTTTGAATAAAAGCGTCAGCTAAATTAATAAATGTAAATGTAAATGGACGTGTTGTCAATTTCCAACAAGAAGAGTTCCAAAATGCTTTGAAAATACTAATTGATCTTGTTCGAATTCATGCTTAAGAAAGAAATTCATAAAGGATTGAAAAAAACATGAGAGTGAGTATATGATGACAGAATTTATTTTAAAGTGGAGTATCCTTTAACAAGTGAACTGGATCAAGTTCCTGTGGAATAAAAAATGTTCTTGATGGCATTCATTGTTTCTCGTTTTATTGTTTGATTATACAGCCAGGACTGGACTTCTTGCTTTTACACACACACACACACACACACACACACACATATATACATATATTTTTTCATGGTATAATTATGTAATCTGCTTATTGTGAGCCTAAATGAGTAAATTGGTATTTAAACATTATCAGGGTTACTTGCCACCAACTGCTGGTGTTATATATATATATATATATATATATATATATATATATATATATATATATATATATATATATATATATATATATATATATATATATATATTAAAAGTAGTGTTTCATGTTGTCACTTCACATTTAATAGCCTCTTAGAATGAAATTGTAATGTAAATTCACAGTGCCTCCTTTGAGCTGCAATAGACAGTGTGTAAAGTACATCTAAATGCCAGGTCAGATGCTGTTTCTGTGCCACCTATACTGCAAAGCTGGGTGTTTGTCCATACAGAGTTCATCAGACAGCCTGAAGCCTCTTACGTTGTTGATTTAAATTTCAAAACACAATTCGACATTTGCTCGCAATGATTTTTTTTTTTTTATTTTTTTTTTTACCAAACCTCATCACGCTTTAAGAAAAGTTTATTTCCATCACACTGTAAAGTGATCTAGAGGAAAAGCAGATGTGTTTTGTCTATTGGCATACATAGCCTATTACGTGTTTTATTTTATTTATGCTATTATAATCACACCGGGCCACCAACTAATGAAAGATTGAATAAATTAACACATCCTTCTTGACTCTTCAACTGAATGTGATGGTATTTAAGAAGCCTTTAACATTATGTGCTCAACATTAAATCTGTAACATGTAGCCAACATTAAGAATAGGGTTGTGCCGGTGAGGAAAATTTCCCATTGATTAGTTAACTTATGACAACACCAATGTTATTTGTTAATCTCTTCAGTAGATTTTTATCTTTTTAAGTTGTTATGATATATTGTTAATTAAAAAAACAACAGTAAAATAGTACAATAATTAAAAAAGAAAATCGCGTATAGCCTACTATAATCAAACTAATAAGACGGGTGACATAAAATACCCATATTATAACAAATAAATAAAATATATTTGGAAATCGCCCTTTAAAACGAAGGCTCGGTTTGTGGTTCACAATTATTTTATTAAAAACAAAGACAAATTCGCTTATATTAATATATTTTTTATATTTTATATAATATATTAATTATATTTTATATAATATATTAATTATATATATATATATATATAAACATTTTTTTTTTTTGTTAACAGACGTTATATTGCGCTTTTAATTGTAATTGCTTTTAATAATAATAATAATAATAATAATAATAATAATTAATTAATTAAATTAATAATAAAATAAAAAATAATATTATATTTTTCCGGCTGCTGCAGTTATTGACAAAGCAGACTTGACAACTTTATTCATAAAACACCATTTGAATTTTACTTTAGCCTGTGATCTACAACGACATGGAATAAAATATAGGCCTACTACAAATTTTTGCCTACTTATTTTATTCTAGGCCATTCAAAAAAAAAAAAATTTAATGAGAAAAATCCAACCCCACATTTATAATAAAATTTATATTAAAATAAGTTAAGTTTTCCCCATAATTAGTCTACTTTAAATGTTTTAATTATAGGCTATAGGCTACTTAAAATTATGAACTGAATTCACGAATTCTGTAGATGACCGTATGAATATAGTGACGGTGTGACATCATTACAGATAATGAGTTCAGACGGGAAACACTGCACCTCTGGTTGGTTTCATTTGAATTACATAAGCCTAAATATAAAATTATTATTATTATTATTCTATTTAAATGGCTTATTTTAAAAGTAGCCATGTCCAGCTAGACATGGTTCGTCTGATGCATGAGCCTGGTTCATTTCTGACGTTTCAGAAAGAAGTTAATGTAGACCGAGATGGCAGAAAGCAAATCCTGTTGAGTTTTCATGTTATTTAGGGTGTCTTACGACCCAAACTGACGGAGCTGAAGCTCTTTTCTCTTGTTATCGGGATAGAAGCTGTGGATCGGGATCCGCCGATCGGAGAAGTGCAGCAGACTACACTCTACAAGATAAAGCTTCAGTTGCTGTTGTTTGTATAGTAAATGAAAACATGTTATGCTGTGAGGTTTTTCTTAAATAGGCATAGAATAAAATTAGTAGGCAAAAAATCTGCACATTTCTTGTCATTATAGATCTTACAGTAAAATTCAAATGTCATTGAATAAATTAATTTCTGTTTGGTCAAAAAAAAAAATATATATATATATATATATATATACATATATATATATATATATATATATATATATATATATAAAAAGCTTGCAAGCACCACTAGCAAAGAAGTCGCAGGATTAATAAACTCTGCTGTCTGCCGCTTCTCTCCTGGTGAAGATGAACTGAGCTTCCGGTTGCCGCTTGTCAGTGCAGTACAGAAGGGATGAAAGGGGCGTTTCAGCGCCGCCCACACATTCAAACAAATATTAAAGCATAATCTCATTTTTTACCCACAAACAAAAATACGAAAAATCCAGCTAAATTTTTGTTTTCCGTTTCTTAAACAAAACGAAAAAACCAAAATCAAACCGTTTCTCATTTATCTTTATTTATTTTAAATAGAAAATCGAATGACCAAAAGATACACGGACCCGGAAGGAAAACGAAAATTTAGCTGGATTTTTCGTATTTTTGTTTGTGGGTAAAAAATGAGATTATGCTTTAATATTTGTTTGAATGTGTGGGCGGCGCTGAAACGCCCCTTTCATCCCTTCTGTAGTGCACGGACAAGCGGCAACCGGAAGCTCAGTTCATCTTCACCAGGAGAGAAGCCGCAGACAGCAGAGTTTATTAATCCTGCGAATTCTTTGCTAGTGGTGCTTGTAAGCTTATATATATATATATATATATATATATATATATATATATATATATATATATATATATATATATATATAAATTTATTCAATGACATTTGAATTTTACTGTAAGATCTAAAATGACATGAAATGTGCAGATTTTATTTAGCCTTCTAATTTTATTCTATGCCTGTTTAAGAAAAACCTCACATCCTAACATGTTTTCATTTGCTATACAAACAACAGCAACTGAAGCTTTATCTTGTAGAGTGTAGTCTGCTGCACTTCTCCGATCGGCGGATCCCGATCCACAGCTTCCATCCCGATAACAGGGGAAAGAGCTTCAGCTCCGTCAGTTTGGGTCGTAAGACACCCTAAATAACATGAAAACCTTACAAAACTCAACCGGATTTGCTTTCTGCCATCTCGGTCTACATTAACTTCTTTCTGAAACGTCAGAAATGAACCAGGCTCATGCATCAGACGAACCATGTCTAGCTGGACATGTCTACTTTTAAAATAAGCCATTTAAATAGAATAATAATAATAATAATTTTATATTTAGGCCTATGTAATTCAAATGAAACCAACCAGAGGTGCAGTGTTTCCAGTCTGAACTCATTATCTGTAATGATGTCACACTATATTCCGTCATCTACAGAATTCGTGAATTCAGTTCATAATTCTAAGTAGCCTATAGCCTATAATTAAAACATTTAAAGTAGACTAATTACGGGGAAAACTTAACTTATTTTAATATACATTTTATTATAAATGTGGGGTTGGATTTTTCCCATTTAATTTTTTTTTTATGAATGGCCTAGAATAAAATAAGTAGGCAAAAAATTTGTAGTAGGCCTATATTTTATTCCATGTCGTTGTAGATCACAGGCTAAAGTAAAATTCAAATGGTGTTTTATGAATAAAGTTGTCAAGTCTGCTTTGTCAATAACATGCAGCAGCCAGAAAAATATAATATTTTATTATTAATTTAATTAATTAATTAATTAATTAATTAATTAATTAATTAATTAATTAATTAATTAATTAATTAATTTATTTATTATTATTATTATTATTATTATTATTATTATTATTATTATTATTATTATTTTATCTTACAAGCACCACTAGCAAAGAATTCGCAGGATTAATAAACTCTGCTGTCTGCCGCTTCTCTCCTGGTGAAAATAAACTGAGCTTGCGGTTGCCGCTTGTCGGTGTAGTACAGAAGGGATGAAAGGGGCGTTTCGGCGCCGCCCACACATTCAAACAAATATTAAAGCATAATCTCATTTTTTACCCACAAACAAAAATACGAAAAATCCAGCTAAATTTTCGTTTTCCGTTTCTTAAACAAAACGAAAAAAACGAAAATCAAACCGTTTCTCATTTATCTTTATTTATTTTTAAATAGAAAATCGAATGACCAAAAGATACACGGACCCGGAAGATACCCTGATTCGGAAGATACCCTGATTAGTACAGAAGGGATCAAAGGGGCGTTTCAGCGCCGCCCACACATTCAAACAAATATTAAAGCATAATCTCATTTTTTACCCACAAACAAAAATACGTAAAATCCAGCTACATTTTTGTTTTGCGTTTCTCAAAAAAATTAAAAAACGAAAATCAAACCGTTTCTCATTTATGTTTATTTATTTTTAAATAGAAAATAAAATGACCAAAAAATACACGGACCAAGTTGGATAACTAAATATCAAAATCAGATTCATGGTGGAGGCGTTTTTCATATTTGTCATATTCAATTTGAGCGTGTAATCGAAAATACAAAAAATAACTCATTATTTGTTTTTTAAATATTATATTTGTTAATGAATAAGGAAGTAACAAGTCCTTTTTTGATTTTCCGAATTTTTTTTCTTAATTGAATATGAAAAGAACGAATGATACACGGATTCTGCAGCCACCTTCTGGTGGATTAGTTTGTTTAAAAGTGTCATTCTTTCCAACATTTCTTATTATATTCAAAACATTTAAAACAATCTCATAACATTATTTAATGGTCCGTGTATCTTTTGGTCATTCGATTTTCTATTTAAAAATAAATACAGATAAATGAGAAACGGTTTGATTTTCGTTTTTTCGTTTTGTTTAAGAAACGGAAAACGAAAATTTAGCTGGATTTTTCGTATTTTTGTTTGTGGGTAAAAAATGAGATTATGCTTTAATATTTGTTTGAATGTGTGGGCGGCGCCGAAACGCCCCTTTCATCCGTTTTGTACTGCACTGACAAGCGGCAACCGCGAGCTCAGTTCATTTTCACCAGGAGAGAAGCGGCAGACAGCAGAGTTTATTAATCCTGCGAATTCTTTGCTAGTGGTGCTTGTAAGATAAAATAATAATAATAATAATAATATTAATAATAATCAATTAATTAATTAAATTAATAATAAAATAATATTATATTTTTCCGGCTGCTGCATGTTATTGACAAAGCAGACTTGACAACTTTATTCATAAAACACCATTTGAATTTTACTTTAGCCTGTGATCTACAACGACATGGAATAAAATATAGGCCTACTACAAATTTTTTGCCTACTTATTTTATTCTAGGCCATTCATAAAAAAATTAAATGGGAAAAATCCAACCCCACATTTATAATAAAATGTATATTGAAATAAGTTAAGTTTTCCCCATAATTAGTCTACTTTAAATGTTTTAATTATAGGCTATAGGCTACTTAGAATTATGAACTGAATTCACGAATTCTGTAGATGACCGAATATGGTGTGACATCATTACAGATAATGAGTTCAGACTGGAAACACTGCACCTCTGGCTGGTTTCATTTGAATTACATAGGCCTAAATATAAAATTATTATTATTCTATTTAAATGGCTTATTTTAAAAGTAGACATTTCCAGCTAGACATGGTTCGTCTGATGCATGAGCCTGGTTCATTTCTGACGTTTCATGTAGACCGAGATTGCAGAAAGCAAATCCTGTTGAGTTCTGTAAGGTTTTCATGTTATTTAAGGTGTCTTACGACCCAAACTGACGGAGCTGAAGCTCTTTCCCCTGTTATCTGGATGGAAGCTGTGGATCTGGATCCGCCGATCGGAGAAGTGCAGCAGACTACACTCTACAAGATAAAGCTTCAGTTGCTGTTGTTTGTAATAGCAAATGAAAACATGTTAGGCTGTGAGGTTTTTCTTAAACAGGCATAGAATAAAATGAGAAGGCTAAATAAAATCTGCACATTTCATGTCATCGTAGATCTTACAGTAAAATTCAAATGTAATTGAATAAATTAATTTCTGTTTGGTCAAAAAAAAAAAAAAAAAAAAAAAAAAAAAAAAAATATATATATATATATATATATATATATATATATATATATAAGCTTGCAAGCACCACTAGCAAAGAATTCGCAGGATTAATAAACTCTGCTGTCTGCCGCTTCTCTCCTGGTGAAAATGAACTGAGCTAGCGGTTGCCGCTTGTCAGTGCAGTACAAAACGGATGAAAGGGGCGTTTCGGCGCCGCCCACACATTCAAACAAATATTAAAGCATAATCTGATTTTTTACCCACAAACAAAAATACGAAAAATCCAGCTAAATTTTAGTTTTCCGTTTCTTAAACAAAACGAAAAAATGAAAATCGAACCGTTTCTCATTTATCTTTATTTATTTTTAAATAGAAAATCGAATGACCAAAAGATACACGGACCTTTAATGTAAATTATTTAGTGTAAACTATTCAATTTCATTTGTAACAGCCCATTAGTATCTTATTCTAATTTAATTTATTGATCAAAATTAAGAATTTAAAATGAAAGATGAAGCATATATATATAAAAAGGGGGAAATGCCCTTAATAAAGGTAAAAATATCACAAATATGCATATTTCAATGTCAAAGATTATTTAAATTTGATGAGAATATTGCTTCATAATCATTTATACACAACACAATTGTCACAATGTCAAGCCCCTGACAGATTTTATTTATGTATTCATTGTTGCAGCCTATATCTTTGTGTTACATTTTGTTTTTTAAAAGGCATGGACTTTATAAAATAGTAAAATATAAGGAACTCTCCACTCCAACAAGTTTAAACTAATAATAATAAAAAATTATATAAAACTAGGTCTACTCAAAGTGCTATTTTCTGTTGTATGTAACCATATCATGTTTTATTTAACTTTTCACAATATCTAGACAAGGACCTGCTTAAAATAAAACAGGCTTAGCCAACTCATCACATTAGTAGAGCGGTAGTCGACGTTGTGCGCAGAGTGGAATCTTCTTAAAACAATGTCCTTCCACTCTCTTCCACTCTTAATTAAATTGGCCTTGCGTCGATGAAGCATGCTAAGGCGATGCTCTGTAAGGACGTTCTTTAATGTGGAAAAAGAGTTCTCAGAGAGTGCCGTGCTTGCACCAAAGGTCTAAGCATGTTTGAGCGCCGTCATCACGCTTGGCATTGCTTCAAGAGGTTTCTGAAAGTGTTGTAGAACTTTTTTCATTGTCCATTTACCCCCGTCGGCTGGAAATAAATCCTTCATTTGCATGCTTAGGAATTGGTGAGCCACTGTGTATTCAGATTCCACAATGGGTGTATTAGTAAGGTCCAGTAAAGGTTTCACTTTGGACACATCCAAGAAAGTAGAATCCTCTGGGTCCAGAGATCTGAGCGCATTCATCAGCACACAATTGCGTTCCCCAAAACGTTCCTTCATTTCCCCACAAACTGCATTGATACAACTGAAATACATCCTACGTAGCTCTGTTTCGTCACTGAGATCTTCATATATAATTCTTTCCTCAACTGCATACATAGCGAAGGATGTGTTTAGTGTGCGTCGTCTCTTATTTGGCACAGGCTCTATTGTTGCATCATTACAATGATTCAAGAGTGTCACAAATTCCGTTTCAGAACAGAGATTTTCAATACACGTACATGCTGAATTTACAAGTAGCATGCGTGTTAACAGATCCATGTCTTCTGCCTGTAGCATCATATTAGGGGCATCGTGATATGATAAGATTTTTGTGCCTAATCTCGGCAATGAACCTAAAGCTGGGTTCAGACATGGCCCGTAGTAAACCTGCTGCTTCAACTCGCACATCTGCTCCATAGACTGGGCTGCTGTTGATTTCTCGGAGCAGTGTGGATAGGTCATCAAATGATCTCAGAATAACGGAGACTGTGCCAAAATGACCAGTCCAGCGTTGGTCTAGGAGGCACTTCAGTGTCTCTCCTTTGTAGAGAATGGCAACGATAGGCTTTTTGCAGAATTTGTAGAGCATGTTACACATAGGCCTGCTCTGCTGCCAAAGCATGGGTGACCACTAAATCTAATTGGTGGTTGAAACATTGAACATTGGGTATATCTCCATGTTTACCTGACATCAGGAAGGCGCCGTCATACACCTGACTGATGATTTTCCCAGAACTCAGTCCTGCTTTTGTTAATTCTTCAATGATCGTGTCAGTCAGTGTTTTTGCGTCTCCCTGGTCAGAAGTGGCAATTGTCTGAAGACGTTCAGTTGGCTCATTCAGTTCATTCACAAAACGCACAACTATCGAAATATTCTCTCTTCCTGTCGGGTCTCGAGTTCCATCCACTTTTATTGTATAAAATGACTCGCCAACCTCTTTCACTATGTGCTCAGTGACCAAAGTACTCATAATCTCTATCAAACTGTTTTGAATGTCATGGCTAGTATAACTAGCATTGTCTGGGATAGTCTGCGCTATCTTGGCCAACACAGCATCTTTCCTCAAAGTATATTCAAATAAGGACAAAAATAATCCGCATCCATCTTCAGCCACACAATCAAAAGCATCATGGACATCAATTACTGATGACAAGTAGTATCTGTTGCGTTCCAAATGTTCTGCATTGATTAAAGTTGGGATTTCTTTACCGGTCTAAATCTGTCTCTCCTTGTCCCTCCACATAGCTTCACAGGTCTGGTGTTCTTTTGATGCTGATTGTTCATTAAGTCCTTTCCCAGGTTCCACTGCATGCTTCCAGAGATCCGGAGGGTCTAGGTGGAGCAGAAGGCTCAGGCGACCAAGCCGGAGGCGGGGTCCTGGCAGACCGCTGTGGAGCCGGAGCGACCGAGGATGGAGGTGGAACCGGAGAGAAGGAGGAGCCTGACAGAGCCGGAGGGATGGAGTGACGAGGTGGAACCAGAGTAGTGGAGTCCCGAGGCGGCGGATGGTCGACGACTGACCAAGGTGGAGCCGGAGGGACGAGGGAGCCCGGTGGAGCAGGTGGGATGCCAGGCCACGAGCTAAGAGCCAAGGCGGAGCCGCTGGGTCGAAGGACCAAGGAGGAGTCCAGGGCTCGGAGGTTGGAGGCGGAGACAGGGCCTTAACTTGCCAAGGCGGAGCTGGAGACTGGCAGTCCAGCGGATGGCACGGTGGCGCAGACTGAGGGTGAGCTAAGGGACTGACTGGCACCAGCAGGGATGACGAGGAACTGGCTGGTCTAGGAGGAGGAGAGAGAGGAAGGATGGGAGGAAGGACAGGAGGATCAGGGCTGGACGGAACTAGCGGAAGTTGAGCAGAGGGACCAGCAGGTCCTGGAGGAGGTGGGAGAGGGAGGCCAGGAGGGAACACAGGAGACACAGAAGATTCAGAGCTGGGCGGAACCAGCGGAGACACAGAAAACTCATGGCTGGGCGGAACCAGCGGAGAAACAGAAAATTCATGGCTGGACGGAACCAGCGGAAATGGAGCAGAGGAAATGACTGGAGAAGGTAGGTAGGAGTGGGAGACTGAGAGGGTATACAGGGGGATCAGGGCTGGACGGAACCAGCGGGGAAACAGGAAAATAGGGGATTACCTCCATAGACCAGTCCATAAGGTCCAGAACTTGCTCCATAAGATTTCCCGAGACTGCATACAGCTCACCCTCAGTCGCAGGAGTGTGGGCAGGGCTTTCCTCCACGCCCTCGATCTCCACGAGGACTCCCACGATGCACGGTGTTGCCGGCTCACACACCTGGTCAGTCGCGCTCTCGAGATCCTGTTCCCTGTCAGTGGATGGCTCGGGCTCTGCGGCTGCGGTGGGCTCTGGCTCTGTGCATCAAGATGGTGGCTGGCTGGTCTCTGGGTCGGGAGTGGGGCTGGAGATATCTTCTTCGGGCGCTGCTGACGGTCCATGAAGATCCGTTTTTCTCCAGCACCCATTCCACAAAAGCGGCGAAATGCTCTCGGGGACCGTTCGCTGGTAGGCGTGCCTTACTCCGCTCGCTCAGGCCGGTATAGAAAAAGTTTGAGAGCGAGCGGGGAAAGTGAGTAAGGCACACCAGATCTAAAAAGTCCCTGGTGTGGTCCTCCAGCGAACGGTCAAGTTGCTCCAGGCATAGGAGACGGACTGCTGGGATGGCCATTCCGGGAGAGGAGAAAAATGAAAGATAAATAAACGAAAGAAACAACGCCGCTAAATTAAACTATACTGTTTAGGTCCGTGATTCTGTTATAAACTAAAGTAGTGCTGAACGTAAAATCAAGTGCAAGAGGAAGATCTGGAATAAATGAGGGGTTTACTGATAACGAAGGAGGATAAAGACAACAGACTAGATTACATTCAGCATTTAGGTTAGGTTTCTATTACATTGACACATCTACATACAAACATCTAAACACATAGACAATCACGGACGAGGGAGAACTCAACAGGACGGGTATTTCAACAATCAGGAGGTGATGAGAGAACTGGAAACAGGTGGGAAGAAATCAATCACTTAACAAAAACAGGAAGACCAAAAAAGGAAACAAAGTTCATAATCGTGACACAAACGATGTGATAATGAAAGAATTGCAGAGATTTGGAAAAATTGCAAGCCAGTTTATCACGTTGCACTAAAGCATGTGCTTTCCTTCAGAAGACAGGAAAACTGGAAATGTTATGAATGCAGAGAAATTGGCCACAAACGTGGCGTATGCCCAAAAAAAAACAAACAGAAAATATCCGCGACTCAAGAGGAAATAAAAAAAGCTGATCATCAGAGGACTAATAGACAAAGAAATGAGGAGAAAGAGCGAGGGGTAATAGAAGAGGAAAACGAGCAGAATTAAGTTATTGAGATTAATGTAAATAATGAGGATGTGCAACCTGGATGCAGTGCTGCTCCACTTAGATCTGAGAATGAAACTACTGATGGTATTGATGACAAAGGGGAACAGAGTGGGTGTGAAAATGTTCATGAGGTTAATGATGTATCAGAGACAGGAGGCACAGAGGAAAAAATGGATGAGGAGTTGGATAACTTGTCTCAGTGTACGGAGAATGGAATGAAAGATAGTGATGAGTGGTTAGAAAAAATGGATGAAAAGTTAGCAGTTATGAGGAGCTCTCACAGCACAAGAGGTTTTGCCTTAAAAAACATATAACCTCGATAAGACAAGGTAAGAACAAAGGAAAGGGAGGACTAAAGAGGGGAAAGACATAAGAAATCATGTTGTATAACAAAGCTCTCATCTACCTATCCTGTTTTCTCTTTCTCTCTATTTTCCTCATGAAGGGCATGCTGGTGGGATCCCTAAATGTAAATGGAATGAGGGACGGGAGAAAAAATAATGTATTATCAGAAATAATTTGTATAAAAAAAATTAGTGTTGTATTTTTACAAGAGACTCACAGTGATAAAAGTAATGAAGATGACTGAGAGTTGCAATCAGGAAGAAGTTTAATTGCCAAAGCTGAAATTAGTAATCTTCAGTTTCTGTTTGTTAATATTGATGCACCAAACATAGGAGCAGATAGAGTACAACTAGAACACTTTCTAAAACAGCAGCAAGAAGATGATTTCATTATTATGTGTGGTGATTGGAATTGTACCTTAAATTTTAATTTAGACAGAAATGGGGAAGAACATCATGCACAATCATCTTCCTGTCTAGATGGTATAATTGAAAGTTTACATTTCTCAGATGTGTGGAGAGAATAAAACCAGTACACATGGGTGAAAGTTACCAATAACAGAGTTTTTGCTGCACAGTTAGACAGGATTTATGTATCACAAAATGTGAGAAATTGAATTGCAAAGACCGCTATAATACCAACATCAATTTCTGATCATAAAATCATTACAGTAGAATGCACATTAGAGAGAACAAATGAAACCGTGTGGAAGAAAGATTGGGATGGGGAAGTTTTTCTCATTCTTAAGTGTAGCAACAGTGGTGGAGTGGGTATCTTGTTTTTTAGAGATTTTTCACCCATCTCTTGTGTTACTGAGGAAATAATTGCAGGTCGCTTGTTAAAAATACAAGCTGTATTTGAAAGTGTAAAAATGACTTTCATAAATGTTTATGCTCCTACTGTAGGCCCAGAAAGGAAGTAGTCTTTTTAAATATTCTAAATGATGTAATAAGTAACTGTAGTGCTGATGGATACATGTTCCTGGGTGGTGATTTTAACTGCACTGAGAATGCAGCTCTAGATAGAAACCACCCAGAACCACAAGGAGCCAGTAAGAATTGTCTGTAAAAGTAATTGAGATGAATGATTTATGTGATGTTGGGAGGTTTTTTCACACCACTCAGCTTCAGTATACTTGGACTCGTGTTAAAGAAAATGTTTTGTCTTTGGCTAGGCTTGATAGAGTCAAGTCAAGTCACCTTTATTTATATAGCGCTCTAAACAAAAAAACATTGCGGCAAAGCAACTGAACAACATTAAGTAGGAAAACAGTCAATAATGCAAAATGACAGTTCAAGGCAGTTCATCATTGAATTCATTGATGTCATCTCTGTTCAGTTTAAATAGTGTCTGTGCATTTATTTGAAATCATCAATCACTTAATCCATCATCAAGTTGTTCTGAGGTTTTGGATATGCTAAGCAGTCTTTTGTGGTAGAAGTGATGGTTCTTCCATACTTGTAACAAGAAGTAGAATTTACAATTTTGGCTATATGAAGTTTGCACAAAACTAAATAATGATCTGAGATATCATCACTTGGCTGCATAATTTCAACACTATCAACATCAATTCCATGTGACAGTATTAAATCTAGAGTATGATTTCGACAATGAGTAGGTCCTGAAACGTGTTGTCGCAGGTGGTTGTTGGCAGAGGATTGCGATGTCAAGGGTGTGGTCAATCTGGTGGTACTGGAACAGTTTATCGCTCGGCTACCTCGGGGGACGGCCGAGTGGGTCCGGTGCCACCGCCCGACGTCGCTGATGCAGGCTATCCAGCTGGCTGAAGACCATCTGGTGGCGTGACTGGGGGGTGGCGAGCCCCTTTCTAGCCTCTCTCTCTCTTCTCCTTCCCTTCCCTCTCCTCTCGCCCTATTCCTGTTCCCAGGTCGCAGAGTAACGTGCCCCCTCGAGTCCCACAGCGGAGTGGAGCCTTCCAGGGGAACAGACCAGGGACACGGTAGGGCGCAGGGGCTACTGGTCTATCCACCCCTTTCTCTTCTCTCCACCAATCTTTTGGCCATCCTTATGCTGCTAGAGTGGCGGGAAGGCCTGGGCCAGCCTGCTGGAGATGCAGGGACCCGGGTCATTTTCTGGACCGTTGTCCTATGACGGAAGTGTTAACAGGAATTATAGTTGCTCAACACCAATGAAACAGTAAAAAAAAAAAAAACTTAACTCACAACTCCAGAGGTTCACTGAATGAGAAAGGGAGGGGGGGGGGGTTGGTGAACTTGCCTATTAGTAAAGGCAAAAAAACTTCAGTGTTCTGGGGAGACCTTTAGGACTTTGGGGACACCATTTTCACCAGCATCTGAATGAAATAAAGAAGAAAGACAAGAGACAGAATTAAAGCAACTTTCATTTTTATGACAAGCTTCCAAATGTTTTTCCAGTATAGACAGAGGAGGGTAAACCCATCACCATCACAAGGTGACAAGTGACAACAATACAAAAAGGTGTCAAGATACAATCCTATGCAAAATAATGACATATTTTGACCTAAAAGGCTACTGTTTCCTAAAAGTGACACATTTGCACCCCTGTAGACAGTCCACCAATGTTCAAAATCAATCAAACTTCATCTTAGACAAATGTGGTCTTACATAACTAGGTTTCTTACCTTCAGGTTTCTTCTTGAATTTGTATTTCTTGTTGGAGCGTACAGCATTGAGGAGAACCTTATCTTTCACTACATAAGTGTAGCTGAATGTGAAATTGCTCTTCACCTGGATTTCTGATTTGATGAGGTTGATCTGTTCCTTCTGTCCGTCCAGCATCCTGTCATCAGTGAAAAGACCCTCTCCACCAAAGCATTGGTGATTGGTACACTCAAGAGGAAAGAAGCTAATGCTGTCATGTTTGGTGTGTGTGTGCTTAAGTAAGGTGGCCCACTTCTTGATGACTGGAGCTCCAGACTGCATGATGGCCTGTTGGTGTGGAAGAATGAAACAATACTCATCATATAGCGCATCCATGTCCAACTTCTTGCTAAGCTGCAGGACCTCTACAGCTTCACAGAGATGGGAGAAGTTGAATGGGCTCTTTAGTGCCAGGCTAGCCACTTTCTTCTGGTAGTTGGAGTCTGAGAAGTCATAGCGCTGTTCCAGGTAGGTGAGAGAGGACTGGTAGAAGTTGCACATGTCCTCTCTGAGCACAGCTGCCTGTCTGTCTGGAAACTGCTGGAGGAGTACACCCGTCTGGGCCTCAAAAAATCATCACTCTGTCGTTGCTGTAGCTTGGTTTTTAGGGTGAACATCATATCGTTAGGGACTGGTACTCTATCTCCACAAAGGTGTGAATTGACTTGAGACTCAATGCGTTTGGCAGATGAGGAGAAGTGGCTAAAGGTCTTGTTGACGACATTTTCGATGTCGATATTTAGCGGATCTCCTTCGTGTTTTGCACTGTTGTGAATGATGTGGGCCACACAGTTCTCTTTCAATTTCTGGAAGACAGAGTTGTATCTCCCATAATACAGACTAGCATTGTCAGCAGAATATGCAGATATCATGTCTAGTCCCAGTCCGTTTTCCTCCAGCTTGGTGACTATCTGGTTGTGGATCGCGGCAGATGTTTCATCACTGTCATCATAGAAATCAAGGACCTTTGTCTGTACTCCCAAGTCTGGCGTCCAGTAACGCACTGACAGTGGGAAGAGCTTGGTGGTCCCATGATTGGAGGCATCTGAAGACACTGAGAAGAATGGTGTGTGGGCTGTGGAAACACACACACAGATGGGATGAACTTAAAAGAGATTCTCTAAAAACAAGATACTGCTTTACTGTTTTGGTCATTATTGATTTTATAGAAATATTATCTATAGAAATATTTATACCTTTTCAAAAATTATAGTTGCTTTTGTTTGTTTGGGAGATAAAGAATAGTGAAATGTTGCTCACAATTATGTAAGGATACACAGAGCCTGGTTTCACCAAGGCATGGATGAGCAGCATTATGTTAAAGTTAGCTACCGATGCAATTTCAGTGAACTGAAGGAAAAGTTGACTTTTAACTGTGGCAGAACTGAATCTGTTAGCCACTTTATTTTCTCTTTAACCAATCAGAAGAGGATAATCAGTGTGACGAACTATTTAAGGAAGGGAATTGTGAGCGGAAGAGGACGGGTAATGGGGAAGTGAAGTGTGTTGGTTGTTCGAGGAAGGTGCTGTTTGTTCGAGGAAGGTACAGAAGTATCGTGCTTTGGTATGAGAAATTGACCTACCTGGGAGAGAAGTATGACAGAAGTTTGCAGTATCCTGGAGGTGGGATTTATCAGGGTGTGGATGACGTTGACGGCGGGAATGAAAGTGAAACTTTGAGCAGCTTAGACGTTTTCTATCTCGGCTGTTGGGAGAGTTGCGTTGCCTTGGATTAGTCCTCATTGTGTTTCCTGGATGGTGCTGAAAACGAAGTTCCTGTACTTACCAGAGGCCAAAACGAAGACCAGCAGCATTGGGTACAAACTTGACGCACCCACAATACATGCACATGACCACAACACGCACACACAATTAATCAAACTTTTTCTTTGACTGTCGGAGAGTATAAAAAGAGTGTGAATTGAAACTAAGCTGTGAATTCATCAGTGGATGGGTTGCTTGGACATAGACTTTCTTTTACCTCGTATATTTGTGACTGTCTGAGAAAGTTCATAGAATTTGCCAGTGTTAACATCATTGCTGTCTCTGTGGAGATCCTGTTTTTCCCTCTTATAAAAAGAAAATGTATATTCCTTTATAGTTTATACTGATTTTAGTTTTTTCCTTTTTTTTCTTGTTTTCCATGGAAGTGTGTTGTTGACAACAGTGATGTTGGGATGTTTTTTCTTTGTGTGGAATTTAATTGGGGCTGAATTCCTAAAAAAAATAAATGGTTAAACGAATCTGTTGGTTTCTACAAGTTTGATTTGAGTTTCCTTTTTCAAATGTCTACATATGTAGCTGGTGGGTTGTGAGAATTTATTTTTTGCCAGGATTACATGCCTGGCTGGCGCCCGAACAAACCAAATTAAATATAAAAGTAAACATAATGTATATTCCCAAACAGGGACTGAAATTTGAAGTAGCAATCTGAAATTTAAATGGGAACTGAATTGAACTGAACCAACAGAGTTAAAATTAAGGGTTATTTAGTTCAAGAAGTGACTGTTGATACTGTTGATAAATTGAACTGAAATTGTGAATAAAACTGAACTCGAGCTTTGGGAAAAATTAGGATTTTTTGGGGGTTTTTTTTTTGTCGTTTGCTTGAGATTCTGAATGCAGAGTGTGGACTATGGTGAGCTTGAATTATGGTTAGTGTGTATGTAAGATTCTGCATTATTTATATTTGCATTTGTGAACTGAACTGCTTAATTTTGAGGGCTGGTTTATTTGACCTAGGTTTATTGTCAGTTAACATGTTTTGGTTTATACTTTGAATATTGTCAGTTTGTTATGTGGGCCTGAATTAATTAATATTTGTTATTTTTTGGCCAAGTTTGTTGTTTTGCCCGGTTTGTTATTTTTCCCCTAAACAAAAGACACACAGATTTTTATTTATTTTTACATACTGACATGACTACCACTCCACCATCCCCCTCAACTTTTGTTGAGATGGAAGTACCAGAAGTGGAAACCCCCCGCTGGCAGCCAGAAATCCCTATCACTTCATATCCCTATATTCCCAATCCTACCTATAATGATCAACATGGATCACGAGTGCAGTTTGTATCCTCCCCTTTGACTGGCAGCCCTCCAGTGCAACCCCTCACCTGGGAACCACAATCAGATCCTATGCAGATTTGCACCACCCCTGAAACCCCTTCATCTTCTGTGGGACGGCAGGAGTTACCACGTGAACTTCAAACACCCGGCAGAGGAATTCAGCTACTGATTCAGCTCTATATTTCTTCGCGGCCCGGTGAAACACACCAATTTGAAAAACGAATGGAATGCATAGTCTATATAAAAAATTGGATGACGAGTAATTTCTTACTGCTAAATTCAGAAAAAACAGAGGTGTTAATTATAGGACCTAAAAACTCTGCTTGTAATAACCTAGAACACTGTCTAAGACTTGATGGTTGCTCTGTCAATTCTTCGTCATCAGTTAGGAACCTAGGTGTGCTATTTGATCGCAATCTTTCCTTAGAAAGCCACGTTTCTAGCATTTGTAAAACTGAATTTTTCCATCTCAAAAATGTATCTAAATTATAGCCTATGCTCTCAATGTCAAATGCAGATATGTTAATCCATGCATTTATGACCTCAAGGTTAGATTATTGTAATGCTTTATTGGGTGGTTGTTCTGCATGCTTACTAAACAAACTACAGCTAGTCCAAAATGCAGCAGCAAGAGTTCTTACTAGAACCAGGAAGTATGACCATATTAGCCTGGTCCTGTCATCGCTGCACTGGCTCCCTATCAAACATCGTATAGATTTTAAAATATTGCTTATTACTTATAAAGCCCTGAATGGTTTAGCACCTCAGTATTTGAATGAGCTCCTTTTACATTATTCTCCTCTACGTCCGCTACGTTCTCAAAACTCAGGCAATTTGATAATACCTAGAATATCAAAATCAACTGCGGGCGGCAGATCCTTTTCCTATTTGGCGCCTAAACTCTGGAATAACCTACCTAACATTGTTCGGGAGGCAGACACACTCTTGCAGTTTAAATCTAGATTAAAGACCCATCTCTTTAACATGGCATATACATAAATACATAAATAAATACTAATATGCTTTTAATATCCAAATCCGTTAAAGGATTTTTAGGCTGCATTAATTAGGTAAACCGGAACCGGAAACACTTCACATAACACCCTATGTACTTGCTACATCATTAGAAGAATGGCATCTACGCTAATAATTGTCTGTTTCTCTCTTGTTCCGAGGTCACCGTGGCCACCAGATCCAGTCTGTATCCAGATCAGAGGGTCACTGCAGTCACCCGGATCCAGTACGTATCCAGACCAGATGGTGGATCAGCACCTAGAAAGGACCTCTACTGCCCTGAAAGACAGCGGAGACCAGGACAACTAGAGCCCCAGATACAGATCCCCTGTAAAGACCTTGTCTCAGAGGACCACCAGGACAAGACCACAGGAAACAGATGATTCTTCTGCACAATCTGACTTTGCTGCAGCCTGGAATTGAACTACTGGTTTCGTCGGGTCAGAGGAGAACCTGCCCCCCAACTGAGTCTGGTTTCTCCCAAGGTTTTTTTCTCCATTCTGTCACCGATGGAGTTTCGGTTCCTTGCCGCTGTCGCCTCTGGCTTGCTTAGTTGGGGCCACTTCATCTACAGCGATATCATTGACTTGATTGCAAATAAATGCACAGACACTATTTAAACTGAACAGAGATGACATAACTGAATTCAATGATGAACTGCCTTTAACTATCATTTTGCATTATTGAGACACTGTTTTCCAAATGAATGTTGTTCAGTGCTTTGACGCAATGTATTTTGTTTAAAGCGCTATGTAAATAAAGGTGATTGATTGATTGATTGAATCCACTCTCTCTATTCACATAGACGCGTTTACTTTGATAGCCGTGATCATACAGTAATAGCGGGCTGATTTGCACTCAAACAGATGGTAATCACACAGATACATTCACATTTAACATAAAACATACTCTCACATATATAAAAACTGTCAAAAAATAAAAGAAACAAAGACAAAGGCAATCACTGTTCCGCCTCCATCAGCTGACAGGTGCGTTAGAACGAGTCGCGAGCACTCAGGAGAAAGCGCCAAATTCAAATAAACTATCTTCCACCTATTTTTCATTCATTCTTTTCTCCAGTGGATCACCTCATTCTGTTTGTGACACTGTACGCTGAAAAACCACGCGGTGTTTTTACTACCAAGATGCAGTTTCCGACCGTGAGTTATACCATAATGGACACAAACAGTTCTCTCGCTGGAGAAATGAAACGTAAACAAAGGAATTATGATCCATATTACAACGTTATTGCTTCGTTGGACTAAACGTGCTTCATGAGATGTCGTTCAGTGGACCCTTACCTTTCTAACTAAACCAGGATTTACAGCTGTGGATGTGTTTATGACTCGTTATTACGACGGATCTGGTATGTACAGTGTTTCTAATGTTCATGTTTTTTATGTGTACTGCTTACACAAATGTAGCAAATACAGTCTTTATAAGCTTTCCATTGAAAAACAGCGATCTGTCGTCGATGCTTGAGGTTTAGATCTTTATAATGATACATAGATTGTCAAGATTAAATTTGTCCCGTTTCATTTAATCTATTCATAAATATTGACACGTTCGAGTTGAGTGTCTTTGAGGACGAGGTTGTCGGGGTGCAGGCTAAGAGGTTAAGGGTGGCTGGACTCACGGCGAACCCACGGAAGTGTGCAATTGGGCGGGTGGAGGTACGGTATCTGGGCTTCCACTTGGGTCATGGACAGGTGCGTCCCCAAATTGACAAGACGGCAGCGATTGCGCTGACTGATCTCACCAAAAAGGAAGCACCAGATCCGGTCCAGTGGACAGAGCCGTGCCAACAGGCCCTAACCAAGGTAAAGGCTGCCCTGTGCAGTCCTGTCTCAGGTGGTCACAGGAGAGGAGCGGCCGGTGCTGTATCTAAGTTGAAAGCTCTCAAAGAGAGATACTAGATACAGCACCATTGAAAAAGAATGGTTAGCCATTCGGTGGGCCATCCTCACTCTGCGTTGTGAGACGGGAATTCTCCTGAGATGGGAATTCTCCTGGGACGGGAATTCACTCTCTGTTCGGACCACATGCCCCTCCAGTAGCTCCACCGCATGAAGGATACCAACGCGCAGATCACCCATTGGTATCTCGCTTTACAACCTTTTAAATTCAAGGTGATCCACAGGCCGGGGGCCCTGATGGCTTTGGCCGACTTCCTCTCCAGGAATGGAGGAGTGCTCCCCGGCCTGAGTCGGGCGGTGGGGGTATGTGGGGAGGTGGGCATGGAAAGGCAGAAAGCTGCAGCGGGAGAAAGTATATGGGGACGAGCGGTAATAAGGAGGTCAAATGATTAATGATTAACACCTGTTTGTAATTCCAGTGATTGGGGAATAGAGGAGTTATAAGTGCCCAGCAGACCGGGGAAAGGGGGAAGCTGGTGTTTGTGTGTATGTGTGAAGGCTTGTTTTATTTCGAGTTAATAAAGAGTCTTTTTCGCCACCCCTGACTTCCTTGTCCATTATCTATCGAACTGTTCTACAATATTAAAATCACCAACTATTAAAGCTTTAACTGCAGCCAGAACTAACTCGGATGTAAAATCACCAAACTCTTTAATGAAGTCTGTATGGTGCCCTGGTGGCCTGTATACAGTAGCCAGTACAAACATCACTGGGGATTTATCATTAACATTTGTTTCTCTGGATAGTGTTATATGAAGCACCATTACTTCAAACGAGTTATACTTGAAGCCTGCCCTCTGTGAAATCCTGAAAACATTTTTATATATTGAAGCAACACCTCCCCCTTTACCTTTTAGACGTGGGTCATGTTTATAACAGTAATCTTGGGGGATGGACTCATTTAAAATAATGTATTCATCAGGTTTTAGCCAGGTTTCTGTCAAACAGAGCACATCTAGATTATGATCAGTGATCATATCATTTACATAAAGTGTTTTCATAGAAAGGGATCTGATATTCAATATGCCAAGCTTTATCATTTGTTTATCCGTATTGCATCTGTTTTTTATTTGTTGAACCTCAATTAAATTGTTAGCCTTAACTTGGTTTGGACATTTTTTGTATTTTCTAGTTTGGGGAACAGACACAGGCTCTATAGTGTGATATCTAGGTGAAAGAGTCTCTATGTGCTGAGAATTAACTGACCTCTGTGATGTGAGGCAGCTAGCAGACGGTCGGTTCAGCCAGTCTGTCTGCTTCCTGACCTGGGCCCCAGTTAGTCAAGTATAAACTCTAAGACTATTTGCCATATTTCTAGAGAGAAGAGCGGCGCCACCCCAGGAGGGATGAAGACCATCTCTTTTAAACAGGTCAAGTCTGCCCCAAAAGCTTGTCCAATTGTCAATGAAACCTATGTTATTCTGTGGGCACCATTTAGACATTCAGCCATTGGGTGAATCTGCTATGCATCTCATCACCACGGTAAGCAGGGAGGGGACCAGAGCATATTACAGTGTCTGACATCATGCTCGCAAGTTCACACACCTCTTTAATGTTATTTTTAGTGATCAATAGCGCCGGCATGAATAAGAATCTTACTGTATTTACGTTTAGTATTAGCCAGCACTTTTAAATTTGCCAAGATGTCAGGCGCTCTGGGTCTCGGTAAACATTTGACTATGGTGAATCACCAATAACTAGAGCACTTTCATCAGGTTTCTCAGTGGGTGCATCACTGAGTGGGGAGAACCTGTTTAATGTTTTGATCGGAACAGAAAAGCTGTGTTTTGACCCACGACTACGCTGCCTCACTGTCACCCAGTTGCCCTGCTGCGGGAGCTCTGTTGCCGGACCCAAACAATGTACAGGAATCCCTGAGCTAGATGCATCCAAAGCCGTATCTAGAGCCCTAACATTCCTACTGTCCTCAATTAAAGTTTGGATGCGTGTCTCTAATTCAGAAATCTTCTCTGTCAGACTATTTCCCTGCATTTATCACATGTGAATCCCTAATCTGCAACAGAAATAGATAAACTGTACATGTGGCAAGAGGTGCAAATAACAATAGCAGTAGAAGCCATTATTCAACGTGCTTGATGAAATATTCTTAACACAGTTGTTTGATGAACTTGTGAAAAAGGATATAAAATGAAAGCTCCATCAAGGCCAGCAGGAAGTCAGAAGGAAGCAGAGAAAACACTGTCTAACAGTGACACCCGCAGTCAGGGAGGGGTAACAGTTGCAATCCCTTGTAGTATATAGTTTAATGTAGTAATGTACTTAAAGGGTGTTCAATATACCCAGTTGGTATTTCAGATCATTGCCTTGTACAAGTTGCTGTCTTTGTTAAGGATGTGAAATGTAAAAGTGCCTATAGGCATTTTAATGTATCCTTGCTTTCTGATCATGCTTTTATTTTTTATTTAAAAACTGAGTACAATTTTTTTTCTGTCTTGTTGGGTAACAATATAAAAGAGTTGTTGTGACTACAGATATACATAGCAACACATTCATCACCCTCCCATACCACCCCCCCTCCCACCCCTACCGCATGGGATACAACAGAACTATCAGTGTAGCACAGTCAGTGTTATAGAACAGTCCACTTAGTGTCTTTCCAGTAAAATGTCCTGAACTTTTCCTGAGCGATTCCATTGCTCCATGTTTGTATAGTCCGAGGTGTAACGCCGTTGATCTTGGCAGAAGAAAGTTCAAGAAAAATAATCTCTAAGAACGTATTCAGCCAATGCTTATGGGCTAAGTTGTGGGGTGGAACCCAAACTTGAACAACGATTTTCTTGGCTGCTGTAAGACCAGCTAACCAAATTTTTCTAGACCTTTCATTCATGTCTTCAAGTTTAGAGTCATCATTGAGAAGATGTAAAACAGGGTCCATAGGGAGTTGAATATCAATCAGATCAGACAATGCTTGTAACGCCTTATTCCAAAAATCATAAATCTTGGGGCAGTCCCACATTATATGCATAAAAGTCCCCAAAGTATTTTGTGAGCACAAGGTTCAAAATGGGTGTGGAGCATGACAAATTAAGTGTCTGATTCTAGGAGTAATATATGCCCTATGAGATATCTTCATATGAATAAACTGATGATTAGGATTATGAGAGGAGCTACATATATTATCCCAGCTTGTGTTCCAGTCTATTTCTCTATGTCTGAGTGCCATTGCATGTTCCCATGCTAATGTACTAGACTTAGGAGATAGATATGATAGAAACCTGGCATACAGAAAAGAGACAACACTTTTTGGGGCCACCTTTATCCAGCCGACTACTGGATGCTCCTTCATCTCTGAGCCCCATACAACCTTGTGTGCTTTGAAAGCTGACCTAAGTAAAGTAAAGTAAAAGAATAAGGAATGTCTGGGGATAACGTAAAGTGAAACCAAGTCATTAAAGCTTAGTAAAGAATATTCACCATTTAAGTCTCCAATGACCCATATACCCTTCTCTGCCCGTACATCATGAATGAACGGCTTATTTCCAGACAATAACTTGTTATTACGCCATACAGGATATGTTTTATGCCATTTTGATGTAAAACCCACTAATCTCTCAACTTGTCTAATGATCTGAAGCATGTATGTCAATACTGGGCCATACCTCAATGTACAATGGTTAATGGAGAGACCGGAAAATAGAAAATCCCTAAGCCTAATGGGAGCAATTATGTCTTGTTCTATTGTCTTCTATGGTGATATAGAATTTGGATCCAACCACTGCTTCATTGGACGCAAGATAAATGACCAGTGATAGTATGTAAAGTTGGGGAATGCCCAGCCTCCTTCTAGTCTGTTATGCTGTAGTGTGGTCCGTTTAATATGTGGTCGCCTCCCATTCCATATATATTTCGTGAGTAGTGAGTCAACCTTGGACCAGTAATCCTTCGGCGGAGGTAGTGGTAGCATAGAGGAGGTAAAATTAATGTGTGGGAAAATATTCATTTTCACTACTGCTATGCGAGACGGGACAGATGCAGGGAGAGCAGACCATCTTTTTGTATCCTCCTCAACCTTCTTCAAAACATTTGTGTAGTTTAATTTAGTTATGGTTGTAATATATGTTCGAATTAACACTCCTAGATATTTGACCTCTTTGGCAATTGCAATATTAGTAGGTAAAACTAACTGACTTCTATCCCTGTTAACTAACATCAAAGCAGATTTGAGAGATTAATTTTAAAACCGGACAGTGTTGGGAAGAGAATTCTGTACATCTGACATATATATATTCATGTATCATCTGCATACATTGACACTTTGTGAGTAGAAGTGCCAATGTGAATAGGAGAAATAGTTATATTATTACGAATATACTGCGCTAGAGGTTCTATGGAAAGATTAAAGATTAAAGGGGTAGAGGACAGCCCTGTCTTGTACCACGGTTTATAGTAAACAAATTTGAAATGACACCTCCTATACAGACTCTAGCAGAGGGGTTTGCGTACAGCACCTGAATCATTTTAATAAACTTAGGACCAAACTTAAATTCTTTAAGGACACGCCATAAGTACTGCCACTCAAGCCTATCAAAGGTCTTCTCTGCATCAAGAAAGAGAAGGCCACAAGAAGAGGGGATTTTCTGTGCTTCACCTAAAATGTGAGTTAGTCGCCTAATGTTGTCTGCAGCCAAACGGCCCTTCATAAATCCTGTTTGGTCAGGATGTATTAAATCTGGTAATACTGACTCTAGTCTGTGTGCTAATACACTGGAATAAATTTTGAGGTCAGCATTAATAAGCGATATTGGCCGGTAAGCTTGCACAGTCAGAAGGGTCTTTGTACAGTTTGGGGATAACTGAAATAAGAGCAGTGTTAAGGTCTTTGTGGAAATGCCATTGTTCAATAGCAAAGTTTATAGAATCCAGCCAAAAAGGACCTAAAGTCTCCCACAAAACTGAATAAAGCTCAACCGGCAAACCATCAAGGCCTGGGGGGCTCTCTCTACATACTTTTTAGCGCTAGTTGTAATTCCTCAAGTGAGATAGGCAAGTCAAGATGTTCTGCATCCTCTATGGAAAGAGTAGGAAGATTCAGGTTGTTAAAGAAATTTGTATAATCATTCTCAGAGGGCTGACAGTCGCTAGAGAACAGTTTTGCAAAAAAGGATGCAAATGACTCATTTATATCTAGAGTAGTTGTCACAAGGGCAAGAAGATGACTTGGACGGCTTCCTTGTGAATAATATTTGTGCTTAGTAATATGCATTAAATACTCTACTCTGTGTCATAATAGATTGTTTAGTTCAGCTTGATGTGTCTTCAATTGAGATTCCATGTCTTTACTATAATTCCTTTTAAGTTGGCCTTCTATTTTTCGCATTTTTGTTCTAAATCTGAAATCTGACGTAGTCTATTATGTTTGTTGTGTGATGAGAATCTGATTGCATTGTTCCTGAGGAATCCCTTTATGGAGGCCCATAAGAACATTGGGTTCTCTACACTGCCCTTATTAATGTCTATGAATTCGTTAAGTTCAGGTTTTAGTTGATTAAGGAAGCTTTCATTCTGTAGTAATGAGGAATTAAACCTCCACCTAGAAGACTAATTGTTTCTGATATCTCCAAAACTAAATGTTGCTTCAATAGGGTTATGATCTGAGATATGCCTAGAAAGAAGGTTTATTGAGGAAGATGCAGAAACCAATTCACTAGAGATAAGTAGGTAGTCTATCCTAGAAAAAAGACTTATGTCTTGGGGAGTAGAATGTGTAATCTCTTGATGAAGGATTACGTAGTCTCCAAAGATCCAACAAATTAAGGTCCTTTGCTAAATTTCCTAAAGCCTTAGAAGAAGTTAGCTGAATGTGAGTAGCTAAAGCAGCAGACCTGTCTAGGGTATTGTCAAAAACTGTATTCATGTCTGCACCAATAACCAGGTGGTACTCATCTAAAGTTAACAATTCTTTTGTAATGTTCTTAAAAAATGCATAGTTAAAGACGGGTGGGGCATAAATACTAATAAAGGCTACTTTCCTTCCTTCAATGGAGGTACAACAGAATGCTAGCCTTCCTGAAGCATCTGAGCTTACTTTAATTATGTTTATAGTCAGATTACATCTCATTAACACAGCTACCCCCTTGGTGCTACTGCCATCTGATGAGGCAGCTACCATTTTATATCTCCTGTTTTGTAGTCTTAAAGGGGGGGTGAAATGCTCGTTTTCACTCAATATCCTGTTAATCTTGAGTACCTACAGAGTAGTACTGCATCCTTCATAACTCCAAAAAGTCTTTAGTTTTATTATATTCATAAGAGAAAGATAGTCTGTACCGATTTTTCCCGGAAAAACACGACCGGCTGGAGGCGTGATGTGTGGGCGGAGCTAAAGAATCACGAGCGCCAGTAGGCTTTTGCGTTGAGAGCATGTGGAAGCTCTGACATTACCATGAGGGAAAACCCATCATTCAAAGCAGACCATGGCTTACAGTCAGATTCAGCCGTTTATTTATGATCCAGAATCAGATCCCGAGGCTGAAACTGAACGAGAGCAGCAGCAGCAACGACTCGCTCCGAGCGGGGCTCGAACCTGGGTCTCCGGCATGGGAGGGGACGCACTAACAAGGAGGCAGAGATATTTTAAGCAGTTTTACTCACCGCCTGCGGTTCCAACACACGATCGTGACCCTTTTTCATTGGGATTGCATCATCCTTAAGAAATAAACGATACGCAAATCCGTCGTCAAACTGGGCCTTGTTTGTAAAACAAGCATCTTCGAAATGCAGGGAACAAACAAAAACACTTGCACAACTCCGTTGATGCTCTGTAAAAATAAACTCCATCCACTGGTCCCTTAATGCAGTTGTTTTTTATTGGTAATCTGTGCAACCAAAAACACTTTTCGCGATGCTCTCGCTCCGATCAGTGAATCGCTCTGATCAGTGAATGTCTGTGCTCTCTCTGCTCTGCTATACGGGAGCGCGCGCTCTTCCGGCAGAAGTGCCCTTGGGACCCATATAAGGATATTCCGCTCCATCTAACGTCACACAGAGCCATACTCGAAAAAAACTTTCCAAAACTTGTGACAAACCGGAAGGAGTATTTTGGGAACAAAAATACTCCTTCAAACGTACAACTTAATTTTTGAAACTCTGTCCATGTTTAGCATGGGAATCCAACTCTTTAACAGTGTAAAAAACTCAGTATGCATGAAATAGCATTTCACCCCCCCTTTAAAGTATCATTAGGTTTAAGGTGAGTTTCTTGCAATAATGCTATATCAGCATTTTTACGATGAAGGAAATCTAAGACCTTGGACCTTTTGAATGGAGAGTTGAGCCCTCTCACATCTCCCTCCTCACCTCCCTCCCCCTCCCCCTCCCCCTCCCCCATATTGTCATCTGTGAGAACCACGAAGCGATGTCTAACAACGAACCTATGCCTATTAGCCCCCAACTGGGATCGCTTCCACTGTTTCCATAACTGAAACATGTTTTTAGGAATAACCTTGGTTCAAAAGATAAAGGAAAATACAAAAAGGAAGATAACCGCGCTGTTAGGTAAACTGCTTTTACATTACATCCAGTCCACAGGCTACGATTTAGTGGCCCCCAGGTGGGATGAGAAAACACTGCATACTGAAAAAATAAAAAATAACTAAATAAAATCAAACTAAACGTACATAATAGCGTTATCATAAATCAAATAGAAAAGGTTTTAGCTCAAGCATCATATGCCTACGCATGTTGACCTGTTAGTAGTCATTCCATGTCTGTGAAGTGCAAGGATTCTCTAGCAGTAGACCTGGCGTTATTCCCATTCGGTTGAATTGAAGTGGCATCTTGTCCCACGAAGAACATTTCAGCCTCCTCTGCTGAATCAAATGATAATTTATCCCCCTTGTACATGAGTTTCAGGATGGCTGGGTAGATCAAAAACGAGTCGATGCCTTTCTGTCGCAATTGGGCTCGGATCATTTTGTACTTGTTTCTTCTCTGTACTGTCTCGGCACTGTAGTCAGCGTAGAATTCGAGTGTTGTCTGAAAGTTTAGGTTTAGTATTTCGAGCTCCCTGCAGTATGGCTTGACGATCGCGGTAACGGAGCACTCTGAAGATCATTATACGCGGTCTGGAGAGGTTAGCAGAGAAGATTCGGTGGGCTCTGTCAATTTCTATGGATTTTCCAGCCAGTGTCGGGATCCACTGAGGGAGCATTTTACAAAGAAATCCGACTGGATCGTCTCCTTCTGCACCTGTTGGTAGGTTTATTAATGTCACATTGTTCCTTCTTGACCCATCTTCCATCTCGGTGACTTTCCTTCTGAGGGTGTCCAGCTCTGTGAGACAGTGGTTGGTATCTTTTTTAGTCTGGCGAAGCACTCCTTGCATTGTATCGACTTAAGCGGACACCTTTTCCTTATTTTTGGCGTGCGTGTTGATGTCGCTATTCAGTGATCTCAATAGCGTCCCGTTTTCAGCTATTTGACATTCCACTGTAGTTAGTGCTTTAGTCAAAGTCTCTCTCAGCATTTCAGTTACAAGGTCCCGTAGTGTCTCCCTTTCCGAATCTACCGTCTGCTTGATTAGCAAGGAGATTTCCTCAGGGAGTAAACTAGATAGCGAGGTTCTTGAGCTAAGGCTAGCTTTGAATCGTTTGCCCGCGTCGTTTTGCAGGCGAACTTGCACTTTTCTTTGATGCCATCTCGCTGCGCGTCTCACTGGAAGTCCCTGATCATGCTTTTAAAGATGCTTTTAAGTATTTCTGGAGTGGTTACACAAAAGAAAAATCTGAATACATGTCATTACAACAGTGGTGGGACATAGGTAAGGTCAAAATAAAACAGCTGTGCCTACAATATACTCTTAATGTCACAAGAGACATGACTAGATCCATGAAAGCTTTGGAGAGTGAAATGGTGAAGCTGCAAGATTTGGCAGACTCAACAAGAGAAGGAGAACATTTTAAAGTTCTAAAAACTAAAAAGTCAGCTCTGTCCAACCTGTTGGGTTTCTCTGGTCAAGGTGCTCTGGTTTGCTCACGTCATCAGCTGTTGGACAGTGTTTTCTCTACTTCCTGTTGGCCTTCTGTAGCTAATCATAGCTCCATGTAGCTGTTTTTATTTTATATTTTTTCTTTATAATCTTTCTTACTATCACTGTCTGTTTGTTTTGTTTTTTTTAATTGTAAAATATAACTTAATTCACACCATATTTCTGATATTACCGATCAATCTTATCAGATTAACTTTGATCGTTCACTCTTCCGTGACTGCAGCACACCTGCAAAGCGTTAGCACTCGTTAGCTTGTCATTAGCGTTTTCTTTTCTCCTCTCCTCTCCTCTCTCACGCTGCAGTTTTCCACAAGGTCATCAAACAACCGCAGTGAGAATATTTCATCAAGCACGGTGAGTAATGGCTTCTCCTACAATTGTTATTTGCACCTCTTGCCACATGTACAGTTTATCTATCTCTGTCGCTGATGAGGGATTCACATGTGATAAATGCAGGGAAACAGTTAGGCTGACAGAGAAGATTTCAGAATTAGAGACACGCATCCAAACTTTAATTGAGGACAGTAAGAATGTTAGGGCTCTAGATATGGCTTTGGATGCGTCTAGCTCAGGGATTCCTGTACATTGTCCGGTTCCAGCAGAGCCCCTGCAGCAGGGCAACTGGGTGACGGTGAGGCAGCGTAGTCGTGGGTCAAAACACCGCTCTTCTGTTCCGATCAAAACATTAAACAGGTTCTCCCCACTCAGTGATGCACCCACTGAGAAACCTGATGAAAGTGCTCTAGTTATTGGCGATTCTATTGTACGGAACGTGAATATAGAGACACCAGCCACCATAGTCAAATGTTTACCGGGAGCCAGAGCGCCTGACATCTTGGCAAATTTAAAAGTGCTGGCTAATGCTAAACGTAAATACAGTAAGATTGTTATTCATGCCGGCGCTAATGATGTTCGACTTCGCCAGTCGGAGATCACTAAAAATAACTTTAAAGAGGTGTGTGAACTTGCAAGCACGATGTCAGACACTGTAATATGCTCTGGTCCCCTCCCTGCTTACCGTGGTGATGAGATGCATAGCAGATTGTCATCACTCAATGGCTGGATGTCTAAGTGGTGCCCACAGAATAACATAGGTTATATAGACAATTGGACGAGCTTTTGGGGCAGACCTGACCTGTTTAAAAGAGATGGTCTTCATCCCTCCTGGGGTGGCGCCACTCTTCTGTCTAGAAATATGGCAAATAGTCTTAGTGTTTATACTTGACTAACTGGGGCCCAGGTCAGGAAGCAGACAGACTGGCTAAACCGACCGTCTGCTAGCTGCCTCCCATCACAGAGGTCAGTTAATTCTCAGCACATAGAGACTCTTTCACCTAGATATCACACTATAGAGACTGTGTCTGTTCCCCGAACTAGAAAATACAAAAAACGTCCAAACCAAGTTAAGGTTAACAATTTAATTGAGGTTCAACAAATAAAAAACAAATGCAATATGGATAAACAAATTATAAAGATTGGCTTATTAAATATCAGATCCATTTCTACGAAAACACTTTTTGTAAATAATATGATAACTGATCATAATATAGATGTGCTCTGCTTGACAGAAACCTGGCTAAAACCTGATGATTACATTATTTTAAATGAGTCCACCCCCCAAGATTATTGTTATAAACACGAGCCGCGTCTAAAAGGCAAAGGGGGAGGAGTTGCTTCAATTTATAATAACGTTTTCAGGATTTCTCAGAGGGCAGGCTTCAAGTATAACTCGTTTGAAGTAATGGTGCTTCATATAACATTATCCAGAGAAACCAATGTTAATGATAAATCCCCTGTTATGTTTGTACTGGCTACTGTATACAGGCCACCAGGGCACCATACAGACTTTATTAAAGAGTTTGGTGATTTTACATCTGAGTTAGTTCTGGCTGCAGATAAAGTTTTAATAGTTGGTGATTTTAATATCCATGTCGATAATGAAAAAGATGTATTGGGATCAGCATTTATAGACATTCTGAACTCTATTGGTGTTAGACAACACGTTTCAGGACCTACTCATTGTCGAAATCATACTCTAGATTTAATACTGTCACATGGAATTGATGTTGATAGTGTTGAAATTATTCAGCCAAGTGATGATATCTCAGATCATTATTTAGTTCTGTGTAAACTTCATATAGCCAAAATTGTAAATTCTACTTCTTGTTACAAGTATCGAAGAACCATCACTTCTACCACAAAAGACTGCTTTTTAAGTTATCTTCCAGATGTATCCGAATTCCTTAGCATATCCAAAACCTCAGAACAACTTGATGATGTAACAGAAACTATGGACTCTCTCTTTTCTAGCACTTTAAATACAGTTGCTCCTTTACGCTTAAGAAAGGTTAAGGAAAACAGTTTGACACCATGGTATAATGAGCATACTCGCACCCTAAAGAGAGCAGCCCGAAAAATGGAGCGCAGCTGGAGGAAAACAAAACTAGAGGTATTTCGTATTGCTTGGCGGGAAAGTAGCATATCCTACCGAAAAGCATTAAAAACTGCTAGATCTGATTACTTTTCTTCTCTTTTAGAAGAAAACAAACATAACCCCAGGTATTTATTCAATACAGTGGCTAAATTAACGAAAAATAAAGCCTCAACAAGTGTTGACATTTCCCAACACCACAGCAGTAATGACTTTATGAACTACTTTACTTCTAAAATCGATACTATTAGAGATAAAATTGCAGCCATTCAGCCGTCAGCTACAGTTTCGCATCAGACAGTGCACTATAGACCCCCTGAGGAACAGTTCCACTCATTCTCTACTATAGGAGAGGAAGAATTGTATAAACTTGTTAAATCATCTAAACTTACAACATGTATGTTAGACCCTATACCATCTAAGCTCTTAAAAGAGGTGCTTCCAGAAGTCATAGGTCCTCTTCTGACTATTATTAATTCCTCATTGTTATTAGGACATGTCCCCAAAACCTTCAAACTGGCTGTTATTAAGCCTCTCATAAAAAAGCCACAACTTGACCCCAGAGAACTAGTTAATTATAGACCAATCTCGAATCTACTTGTAATAACCTAGAACACTGTCTAAGACTTGATGGTTGCTCTGTCAATTCTTCGTCATCAGTTAGGAACCTAGGTGTGCTACTTGATCGCAATCTTTCCTTAGAAAGCCACGTTTCTAGCATTTGTAAAACTGCATTTTTCCATCTCAAAAATATATCTAAATTACGGCCTATGCTCTCAATGTCAAATGCAGAAATGTTAATCCATGCATTTATGACTTCAAGGTTAGACTACTGTAATGCTTTATTGGGTGGTTGTTCTGCACGCTTGGTAAACAAACTACAGCTAGTCCAAAATGCAGTAGAACCAGGAAGTATGACCATATTAGCCCGGTCCTGTCCACACTGCACTGGCTCCCTATCAAACATCGTATAGATTTTAAAATATTGCTTATTACTTATAAAGCCCTGAATGGTTTAGCACCTCAGTATTTGAATGAGCTCCTTTTACATTATACTCCGTTACGTCCGCTACGTTCTCAAAACTCAGGCAATTTGATAATACCTAGAATATCAAAATCAACTGCGGGCGGCAGATCCTTTTCCTATTTGGCGCCTAAACTCTGGAATAACCTACCTAACATTGTTCGGGAGGCAGACACACTCTTGCAGTTTAAATCTAGATTAAAGACCCATCTCTTTAACCTGGCATACACATAACATACTAATATGCTTTTAATATCCAAATCCGTTAAAGGATTTTTAGGCTGCATTAATTAGGTAAACTGGAACCGGAACACTTCACATAACACCGTACTTTCTACATCATTAGAAGAATGGCATCTACGCTAATATTTGTCTGTTTCTCTCTTGTTCCGAGGTCACCGTGGCCACCAGATCCAGTCTGTGTCCAGATCAGAGGGTCACTGCAGTCACCCGGATCCAGTACGTATCCAGACCAGATGGTGGATCAGCACCTAGAAAGGACCTCTACTGCCCTGAAAGACAGCGGAGACCAGGACAACTAGAGCCCCAGATACAGATCCCCTGTAAAGACCTTGTCTCAGAGGAGCACCAGGACAAGACCACAGGAAACAGATGATTCTTCTGCACAATCTGACTTTGCTGCAGCCTGGAATTGAACTACTGGTTTTCGTCTGGTCAGAGGAGAACTGGCCCCCCAACTGAGCCTGGTTTCTCCCAAGGTTTTTTTCTCCATTCTGTCACCGATGGAGTTTCGGTTCCTTGCCGCTGTCGCCTCTGGCTTGCTTAGTTGGGGTCACTTCATCTACAGCGATATCGTTGACTTGATTGCAAATTAAAACAGACACTATTTCAACTGAACAGAGATGACATCAATGAATTCAATGATGAACTGCCTTTAACTATCATTTTGCATTATTGAGACACTGTTTTCCAAATGAATGTTGTTCAGTGCTTTGGCGCAATGTATTTTGTTTAAAGCACTATATAAATAAAGGTGATTGATTGATTGATTGATTGATCAAAATATTGCCAAAATGGATGCATCTTCTCATTTTTTTTTTTTTTTTTTGGCCTTGAGTGAAAAAATGGACAAAGGAGACTTATGCACTCTCTGCTGTCTAGTACTGGACAATTGCTGCAGGAGTCTGTGGACGTCCGTAAATCTGTAGTTGATTTTTATGAGAAGCTCTTCAAGAGTGAGTTCCAAGAGAGACCAGAGGTGGTGCAGTCCTTCTGTGAGGGCTTACCAAAGGTTTCCGAAGAGGCCAACATGGAGTTAGATGCACCGATCTCTGCTGATGAATTATATTCTGCGTTGCAGAGTCTAGAAAGCGGTAAATCTCCAGGCATTGATGGCCTTCCCGATTGGTGAAGATTTGTTGCTTGTTCTCAGAGACAGTTTAAGAAAAGGACATTTGCTGTTGAGTTGCAGGAGAGCAATCTTCACTCTTCTCCTCGTAAAAGGGGATTTACAAGAGATAAAGAACTGGAGGCCGGTTGCTCTGCTTTGCACTGATTACAAACTTTTTGTACTCCTTGGCCATAGAGACTCTCCTGCACAAATTAAGAAAATCTCTTGTAGGTGTAAATACTGACACCCTTGTAGAAAATATTAAAGGTTTTGGCATATTGTCCCCTGTCAAAATTTACTGGGGGAAAAGTGAAGCTGTAACGATTAGTAACAATTAATTCTTTGGTCAATTTTTGTATAGCTTTTATTTGCATGATTGTTAAAGTTACATTTGGCGGTATGGCTCTGTTCTAAGTTACCCATACTTTTCATGAGCTCCATGAAAGCTAGTCAGGTAACAGCAGCAGCTTCTGGGGACAATCTCCCATTTAAAACTGGGAGAGCAGCAAACAAAATTCCCCCCAAACAGACCATACCAGGCTAATCGAAGAGCCAGCAGAGGATCAAAATGAGCGTTTTTAAAGAAGCCAAATCTTATTGAGTAAAGATAAAGCCAACAGATTAACGTGAAGCAAGCAGATGAAGGAAGCTGAGCTAACGAAGCCGTAATTAAATAAGCCCATTAGTTAGTGAAGCAATATTTATTTCACTATAGATCATAAGCATCACTCATAGCTTTTTGAGCATCAAGGATGGCTCGAGTATCTGGCCGGAGGTACCGTTCATAAGCTGCCGAAGACCATCTTCCCATAGATTTAAGGGTAGAAACAGGAGTTGAAGAAGCTGCAGTTGTAGCAGTCCCTATGCGCATTGAATGAGCCGAATAATATTCGGGGGGGGGGGGGGTATACCAGGGCCAGAGCCTGGTTTGCATCCCGTCTCCGCTTGCTTTGTCAATACTCCCCCAGTATTGACAAAGCAAGTGGAGACGGGGTGCAAACCAGGCTCTGGCCATAGGATTTCCCTCCTCCGTTATAAATAATGGGTCCTCCAGACGAGCTTGTGGACGGCTCCTCAGATAAGCCAACATAGACGACAGAGGACAAAAAGCAGAGTTAGTTTCTGAAATGTACACAACAGAACCTTCTCTGTTCCAGTCAGTTTTTTAGTGCTTTAGCAATATGGTGAAGTGGTGAGAAAAAATTGAAACGTCTGATATTGTTAGGTCATGTGACGGATTGAAGGAATTTGTGCGTGTTGAAAACTCGCCACCTCTAAGAAAGCCATAGAAAGCCATAAGCAAAACAGATTCTAACATTATATCTGATTAAGTCGCAAAGCATCCCCCTCTCAGACGTGATATTAACTTTTTCAGAAGCAGAAGTGTGAGAAGGAGACGTTGATCATTGCCTTTAGGTTTCTCTTTCTTAAGTCCATTGAGCAGGAGCGAATTGATGGATTTTCGAGCAAGCTGAGAGTCGATGGATCCAGGCAACGCAGGTGGAATTGGATGCCGGCGATCATACTTTTGATGGACGAAGGCTGCATTTTTTGGGACTCAAAACAGTGGACTATAAATGCACTAACAAATGATACATTGACAGGCAATACATTTACAGAGAAAGTGGCACAGAAAGAACTAAAATGAGAACAAGCAGTGTCGTACATTTTTAATGTTGAAATTGCTAGACCACTGCGCATGTACTTGGCTGCTGAATGTAAATAAGATTGAAAGGTCAGGTCTAATCTATTACGGTTTGGCTGAAAGGAGGGCAGACCAAGCTGGCTGACGCTGAACCTGGACACAGGAGGTGGAATTTCTGAAATTCAAATCGAGAAAGAGAGTAAGCAATTTGATTATTTAAGCCTGGAATGTGAGCAGCTCTAAAAATGAAGTTATCCATGACAGATAACCAAGTAAGGCGCCTGACGAATCGGTTAATAAACGGAACTGATGAGCGACCTTTGTCAATAATATTAACTGTTGCCTCGTTGTCACAAAAAAACTAAATTTGTTTTCTAGACCATTGTTTGCTCCACATAATACCAGCTATCACTATGGGATATAATTCCAACAGAACGGTGGACATGTTATTATCAGGCACAGATAGCAGCTCCTTTGGCCATTTACTAGCAAACCACTGACCATTAAAACCCCCCCCAAAACCAACAGAAGGCGCAGCGTCTGTATACAAATTAAGGGCTGCAGAAGACTCCATATCATCATAGTGAAAAAAGGAAATGCCATTCCAATTTTCAAGGAGCAAAGACCAGAACTTGAGATGTGATCTGCAGCCTGGATCTAAGTTAACTATGTCTTTAAGATCTTTAACGGATTTGGAAAGATCGAGGACATGTTATTATCAGGCACAGATAGCAGCTCCTTTGGCCATTTACTAGCAAACCACTGACCATTAAACCCCCCCCCCCCAAAACCAACAGAAGGCGCAGCGTCTGTATACAAATTAAGGGCTGCAGAAGACTCCATATCATCATAGTGAAAAAAGGAAATGCCATTCCAATTTTCAAGGAGCAAAGACCAGAACTTGAGATGTGATCTGCAGCCTGGATCTAAGTTAACTATGTCTTTAAGATCTTTAACGGATTTGGAAAGATCGAGGAGTCTAGCAATAAAAGACCTGCCTTGGGGAATTATACGCATCGTGAAATTAAGATGGCCTAGTAGAGAGAGCAAATCTCGTTTTGAAAAAGATATGGACATTTGAGCATTTCTCATGATTTCTCTGATGCGATTTAATTTCTCAAGGGGCAACGAAGCTTGCATTAGATTGGAATCTAATGTAATGCCTAAAAACTCGATAACTTGAAGAGGACCTAAAGTTTTTTCCTCAGAAAGGGGGACACCTAAATCAGCGAAAGTGTGTTTTAAATCCGAGATGCATCTTTCTGGCTTTGCATTTTTATAATCCACTAGCAGAAAATCGTCTAAAAGATGGAGCACATATGGTAATTTGTAGTTATTAAGGAGAATCCAACATAGCGCCACTGATAGTGTATCAAATATTTTTGGACTACTGCGACAGCCGAAAGTGAGCCTGACTGAAAAGTATAATTTTTCCCTCCATTTGATGCCAAATAAATGCCACTGCGATGGATGTAAAGGCATAACTTTAACTTTGCAAGCCATGCACCCCTACCTGCAATTTTAATGAACATAATTGCATCGTCAATAGTTTTTCCAACAATGTATCGACAATTTCAGGTCCTTTACAGCAGAAAGCAAATTATTACAGGAAAAAGAAAAATTAGGCAACCATATCAGTCCTGCAAAAAAAACCTTGAATAAGTCCAGTTATTAAATACTTGACCAAGCAGCGGTTAGGATGATTTCTCAATGCCTGTCAGAGTTTTGGAACATTGACTGGGGTTGATGGCTTTATTTCTTTTTCTCCTTTTTCATAAAGTGAGTTCGTCTTGGGCATACATATTTTGGGTGGCCATCCCCACAGTAACTACAAGCATGAACATATTTACAATTATAGAATTTGCAAACATTTTCATAAAAATTATAGCACAACGGAGTAGCAAACGGTGTTACCTTAGAGTCAACAGTTTGAAAGCCAGACTTAGAAGGTTGAGGAGACACAGATTTTGGGCATAGATTGAGAGTGTGAGAATGAGAGCCACAGATCGAGCAGGAGAGAGCTTGATGACCAGTGAAATGTCTGCTTATGAGGGTCAAGTCGACAACTGATCAGTCCAATCTCTGATTGAAACATTGAATAAACATAGCAGCTTTTGAAGAGAATGACTTATGATAGTCATAAAAGAGAGTTCCTCCATAAGTCAAAGGCAAGTCAGAAATGATTGCTAAATAGGTGTCCAGCTTGGCTCTACGAGACAGAAAGTTTTCGCATATAACATCTCTGAAAACACCAAATGCCACGTTAAACTCAGCTAGTGTTAACATTTTAGAAAGCCGGGGATCACTTTTTTTAAGCATAACAGATACATCGCCGCAGTCAACGACACGTTTCTCACTCATTTCGGAGCACAGCAATATTTTCACAAGATTAACATCATTACCTTCAACGGTTTGGCTTCTCAACTGAGGAGAAATCGCAGCAGCCGGCGGAAAGAATGGAGAGCCTGTAGACACTGGAACTGCACTTCCCATCGTTCTTTGGGGTAAAGTCCCGGAATTGATGACGTCATCGTCCTGCACCATGGACAGCCGCGCTGAAGCCGTAGCCGATGAGGAGTTCTCAGAAGACGGGTGAGAGGAGAGAGGATTTGCCGAGGACTTTGATGTTGAACCGGACTCCAAAGCCTGAATTCTGGAGTTCATGTCGGAGAGCGAAAACTGAATGCTGGACAATGCGGACAATACTGGGTCATTGCTTTGAACTGAAGAAGAGTTGACTGCTCGGTTGGTGACCGCTGAACCACTTACCCGCTTGGGTGCAACATCAGTCGGAGTGGAAGCTGGGTCAATATTCTTTCTCTTCTGCGCCTGTTTCCTGCCGGAGAAAGGAGGAGGAGGAAATCTGCTGCTGGGACGTAAACTTTTTCACAAAGCAAAGCAAACAGTTCTTTATGCGTAGCTCCGGTCGGTGCCGGGATATCGTGTCTATACAAGGTTTCCAGTAACTTCGGCAGTGGCCAGTCAATGATGCTGAGAGAACTATATGATTTACTCGCCAGAAAAGAGCTTCGACGGATAGAAGCGTTGCTTTCGTCTTGAATGACTTCTGCTTGACTTATTTGTTGCTGGGATTCTTTGATGGATTCAATTTGCCATTGGTCTTCATCATTTGCGCCGGTGGTAGACATGGTCAGCAGTTGGGTGAGTACAGCAAAATATAATAATAATAATAATAATAATAATAATAATAATAATACATTTTATTTATATTGCGCTTTTCTTATACCCAAAGCGCTACAGTGCTAAGTACAGTACAAAAATAAATACATTAAAAATACATAAAAAAAAAGAAAAAGAAAACAACAACAAGTATAATAGAATATACATCGAGTGTCACCAATTAGGACACAGACATCTTAAAAAGATGGGTTTTTAACTGTTTCTTGAAACTTGTTAGTGTTGGTGCATTCCTAATAGTTGAAGGAAGTGCATTCCACAATCTGGGGGCGGACACAGAGAAGGCTCTTTCACCCATCGTTTTCAGTCTACAAGAAGGCTGTTTAAGTAGAAGAGAGTTGGCAGAACGGAGAGATCGAGAGGGCATATATAATCTAATTAAATCACATATATATGATGGTGCAATTCCATGTAAAGCTTTATACGTTAAGATAAGAGTTTTAAAATCAATACGGTCATGGACCGGGAGCCAATGCAGGTTCCTAAGCACCCCAGAGATATGCTGACGAAAAGGAGTATGTGTAAGAACACGAGCAGCTGAATTCTGTATATGTTGGAGGCGCTTAATAGATTTTGCTGGTAGTCCAAGATAAAGGGCATTACAATAATCAAGCCTAGAGGTCACAAGTGCATGGACAAGCCTTTCTGCATCAGGCAATGAAAGAAAGGACCTGATCCTAGCAATATTCCTTAGATGGAAAAATGCAGATTTTGAAATGCTCTTGATATGTGCTTCAAGTGTCAAGTGAGAATCAAAAATTACTCCAAGGTTGCGTACTTGTGGTGATGCAGACAGTAGATTGTTTTCAATCTCCAAATTAAAATTTTTACCATTACAGGTAGCTGCAGGGGTACCAACTAAAAGAACCTCGGACTTTGTACCATTTAATTTAAGAAAATTTTGGTACATCCATAATTTAATTTCCTGGAGACAGTCAGAAAGGGTTTCTGATACACCTGTGATAGTTTTTGTGCTAATATAAATCTGTGTATCATCAGCATAGAAGTGGTACCCGAGACCATACTTTCTGATAATCTGCCCCAAAGGAAGCATGTAAATATTAAAAAGTATCGGGCCAAGGACAGACCCCTGAGGAACACCATGACACACCTGTCCAACGTTAGATTTATTATTTTCTAAAATAACAAACTGGGTACGATCAGTCAAGTAAGATTTAAACCACTCCAACACTGTTCCAGAAATACCAAGCCAGGTCTCGAGTCTCTCAAGCAGTATAGAGTGACACACCGTGTCGAAGGCTGCACTCAAATCTAAGAGCACCAAGATAGTAAGGGCACCAGAGTTAGCTGTTTGCAAACAAAAGCTGCGCTTTGCAAGCAATGCAGTGGAAGCAGCCAAGCAGCAGACTGAAAATGCACTTAAATAGGGTGCCCTGTTTGAACGGACCAATTGAGTGCTTTAGCGATCAGATGAGCTGTTAGATCTGGGTATCAGCTGACAGCAGAGCTTGACTACGTGGCCTGCCTGAACTGACGCTGAAACGCTACATTAATGAATTAAGCAGAAAACTTTTTACCTGCCAGGTTAATTTGGAAGAAGGGTGGTTTTAAATACCTTGGTCTTTATCTTGTAGATGATGCTTTTCTGTGTAAAAATTGGGACAATGTTTTAGAAAAAGTTGAAGCACGCCTCAAAAAATGGAAATGGATCTTGCCACACATGTCTTTTGGGGGTCGAACACTAGTGATCAACAGTTTAGTGTCATCAATGTTGTGGCACCGATTATCATGTGTAGACCCTGCACAACTGCTGGCTAAGATACAGGCAGTGTTGGTGGACTTTTTCTGGGACCGGCTGCACTGGGTCCCACAGAGTGTACTGTTTGTGCCAAAAGAGGAAGGAGGGCAGGGGCTCATTCATCTCGCCAGTAGGGCAATGTGGGAATCATGCATGTGCAGTATTATCAGCTCCTCGGTTCTCGAATCGGACGCGTCCAAAATAAAAGGTTTTAGGTTCAGTGTACTGATGATCCAAAAACCAATGCAACCAGTTCTTGACTCGAGAACGAGAACCGCTCTAACCGGCACGTTGCAGTTCAGTATCATCAGCTGCTCTAATCATGTTCATGTTCTGTTTACTACAAACTCAATTTGTGAATGTCATCATTAACTATAAATACAGTACAGATATTTCATAAATCATCCCTTATTCCTATTAAACATAGAGTCTTTAGAGTCTTAATTAGAATGAGAACTGCTCCAGCAGTGGGCGTGTTCGTTCGTTATCTGGCTCGGCTCGGTGTTCATCTTCAATTCGGTCTTCACAGCAGTTCAGTCAGTGTACTGTTTGAATTTACTCAGGGATATTGCTTTATTCTGACTCAGAGGGAGTGTCAGTCATGTTAAAAAAGTTAACAGCTTAAGTAATTTGTGGATTAATGCTTATTGGAGACGCGAACCATTTCAAACGATTCAGTTCGATTTGGTGAACTGGTTCAACCGGTTCACTAAGAAGAACCAGTTAAATTGAACGATTCATTTGCGAATCACTAATGGCAAGCTGTGAGACCCTGTCATGGCTGTTGAAAGAGCCAGTGGTGAATGGCACTCATTTCAACGTAAAACACATAACAGGACCCTTTGTGATGCAGTTAACGGCTGGGATTGTTACACTGAGACATGTAGTTGATCTGTGCGGACCTAATTTGATCAGCATTGCAGGTCTATCTTCTCATGTTGAAGTTAGATCGATCAGGATCATAAATCAAATCCTCAGCACTTGGAAGTGTGAACTCAAAAAGACTGAATTATCCTTGCTAAAAGACTACTGTAATGGACAATGTCAACTAGCTGTTGATGATTATTTTCCAGCATTGACTCTATTTCCTGATTTTAAAGCGTGTACTGGTCAACTATTAGAGTCAAGTCAAGTCAAGTCACCTTTATTTATATAGCGCTTTAAACAAAATACATTGCGTCAAATCAACTTTCATTAGGAAAACAGTGTGTCACTAATGCAAAATGATAGTTAAAGGCAGTTCATCATTGAATTCAGTGATGTCATCTCTGTTCAGTTTAAATAGTGTCTGTGCATTTATTTGTAATCAAGTCAACGATATCGCTGTAGATGAAGTGACCCCAACTAAGCAAGCCAGAGGTGACAGCGGCAAGGAACCGAAACTCCATCGCTGACAGAATGGAGAAAAAAACCTTGGGAGAAACCAGGCTCAGTTGGGGGGTCAGTTCTCCTCTGACCAGACGAAACCAGTAGTTCAATTCCAGGCTGCAGCAAAGTCAGATTGTGCAGAAGAATCATCTGTTTCCTGTGGTCTTGTCCTGGTGCTCCTCTGAGACAAGGTCTTTACAGGGGATCTGTATCTGGGGCTCTAGTTGTCCTGGTCTCCGCTGTCTTTCAGGGATGTAGAGGTCCTTTCTAGGTGCTGATCCACCATCTGGTCTGGATATGTACTGGATCCGGGTGACTGCAGTGACCCTCTGATCTTGATACAGACTGGATCTGGTGGCCACGGTGACCTCAGAACAAGAGAGAAACAGACAAATATTAGCGTAGATGCCATTCTTCTAATGATGTAGCAAGTACATAGGGTGTTATGTGAAGTGTTTCCGGTTCCGGTTTACCTAATTAAAGGCACAATATGTAATTTTTCTTCTTTAAAAATAGCAGAAATCACTATATGTTATATATATTTTTTAGTTGTGTACTTACATTATATCGACAGTTTCCACGAACTTTCAAATCCGGAGAAAATTATAGTTTAATTAGAAGACACGGCACATTTCTTTATTACCGTTTTGTCGCCCGTCTATGGCATCATATAACCTTTGACCTCTCTAGTTTCTCTAACTTCCTGCGGAACACGGCGGAACCTCCAAATACAAAGGTGAACACAGAGCCAACAGAAGCAAAGAACAGACGAAGAAGAAAAAGTAATAGCTAGCCTTGATCGAGATTATTATATTTTATATCTATATTGTTTATATTATTATTTATACCTCAATCAATCACTTACGTTAGTTATGGATCATGATTATGCTTTGCCTGCACGTTCTGTGAAGCGCAAACGAACGGGTGAAGTAAATGACCGAGAAGGTTTTGGGACAAGAGAATAAATAGGACAAAGGTAAATATTGGAGTTGCGTTTCCAAGATGGAGAGAGCTTCGTGACAAGCTGAATCTACAAAGAGATGGCAAACTCGCTTGCATTCTAATAAACAGGTATGCATCCATTCAGCTAACTATTGTGAAACGATGATGTCTTGTGTAAAACACAGATGGACTAGCTCTCATGTGTAGTATAATTTAAATCCACATTTGTTCTATATCTAGCTGGATAAAGTAGCTTCAAATGCAGTTCACTATCTTGTTTGATATCATAGTATAAACGTAATTATAATTATTAACGAAAGGCGACCGTGTTTTAACATATATTACTACTAGCTAGATGGAATATTGATTTGATAGGGGTCTCATAATTCATATATCTCTCAGTTCGAAAAGACGTGATTGTCAAAATACTAAGTTAGAATGAGTGAGGAATGTGGGGAGCGACAGAGCGCGTGTTCCAATGAACATCGTATTGCTGGTTCACTCGTTTACTCTGTATTATGGGTTTGGGATGGTAAACTAAATTTCAATTTATTTCCTTCTTAAACAGTTATGAAAAGGGAGGCCCATCTACATCAACTCCTTCAAAGAGACATGGAATGCCAATTCAAACTCTCTCAACCATTGCACCATCCAGTGAGTCATCATCACATAGGTAAGGTATACACAAGTTTTATATAATATTAATTCTCCAATTACCTACGTATGATAAGTACACCAAACGAATAACTGTTTTTTTTTTTTTTTTTTTTTTTTTTTACAGAGAACACTGCTTTCTGGAGTCTGATATTGAAGTCCTTTCCATGGCTGAACTAGAAAAACAGGCACTAGATGACAGGTGATTTTAAACTCATATTATAAGTAATAAACTGTTATTTGTTGAAATTAACAATGGGCAACTAAATAAAGTCCTTTCACTTAGAATAATTTATTATATTTAAACCAGCTATGCACAAATGACACAAAGTGCTGTTGTGGTGCAGACTTGGTTTACAACAATTCCACCACATTTTAAAACACTGTTTTAATTCTTTATTTTAATTTTCTATAAGTTTTTCTAAGATGAGTATTCATGATGAGTCCACCGTTAGCATAACAGAAGACGCTAACGATCTTCAAAACACAGTGTAAGTATTATTCTATTCCATAGTTTTATACTTTCCCTGTTTTATACCCATGATGTGAGCTCTCAAGATCTGAAACTGAATCCTCCCAAAAAAGTAACACCCCCTTTGTGTAATATTCTGTGTAATCTTGTCTGTGGAATAAAAACAATTGAGATGATGGAAAAGCTTCCGTTGATCGGCCTGGAAGAGACTGTACATCTTTCAACAGAAAATGAAGTACCGCCACAACAAGAAGATTCAGTCACGTCTTGTACTAGCTTCCAGGTTTTATGTGAGGATGATTTAATTGGAAAACGAGCATCGATAGTGTATGAATCCAACTTGAAACAGCTGGTTACATATCTAAAGCTGCCTATTTTGAAATGCAATTTCACAAACAAAGTGACAAATCAGGCTTGCCAGGCTTCAGCACCATTTGAAGTAAATCTGACTTCAAGAGGCACAGGAACAATCATTGAATGGGTGAGTCAAAAAGTATCTTTATACCACAAGATCATATAAATGTAAACTATTCACTTACTTTTCATTTAGTTTTTGTTTCATAAGAAACATCCATCTTGTGGTGGGAATGTGAAATTTTGCACACATTACCATGTTCCACTTAGTCACTTATATATTTATTTTTGTACATATTGTATTTTAATTTCTCCCACACACCATGTGCTATTAGACGTGTGTGTCTGTTTGTGTGTGTGTGTGTGTACACACACACACACTCCTTCAGTAACTGCCTTCCAGTTTTAATAAGCATATTGTTGATCATGCAATGTTGTCCCTGACAAACACATTTATGTTTTTTTTTTTTTTTTTTTGATATATACAATAACACATCTATACAAATGAAAAACTACGGTGGGGACAAATGTTGACCAATCTAAATAGATTTTTGGTATCTTACAGATATGTTCCAATGGTCACCAAATATGGAGGTGGAACTCACAGCCCACACTAAAATATGGGATTCAGGCAGGAGACTTTATGATGGCTACAAACATACTCCTGTCTGGGAATAACTACTATAAAGTCTCCCACTTGTTCAATTATATGAATATGGGCTTTGTTGGGAAGGACTTTTTCTTTAACATTCAAGACACCTAATGCCTAGGAGCAATCAAGGAATTTTGGGAAGGGAAGAGATCTACAGCGATCCAACGGCTGCAGGATAAGGACATTGTTGTGCTAGGTAAGTCCCCTGGCTTCTTCAAATAATGGAAATTCAAAACTTAAATTCTGTGTGCAGAATCCTCGCATCATAATGTAGTTTATTTGGTAATTTTTTTTATTTATTTATTTTTTAGATTTTTAAAAATTACAAGGTTTCTTATCCATTTTTATCTTGCTTTTCTTTCATCTTTTATTGTACTTTTCAAGTTTGTCATTTCAGTTCTTGTTTTGAAATCATTGTTGTGTTTGACTTTTACAGCAGATGGAAGAATGGATAGTCCAGGACACTGTGCACAGTATTGCACCTACACCACGATGGAGAACGAATCAAAGGAAATCATATCTGTTGTGACTGTTGACAAAAGGCAGACCCAGCGAAACTCTGTCTAAATGGAAAGAGAGGCTTTTGTAAAAACCATGGACAAGCTTCTAACTGAAATAAAGCTCACAGAAATATGTACGGATGCTCACACTCAGATTTCTTCTCTTATGAGTAAGTTGGTATTATTTACAGTACAACTGTAAAATCCTTTTTTATGTTAAGTAGATGTGTATGATTTATCTGTTGCATGTATTAACTTCTAAATGTCTCGTTTTTCTTTTGTTTAAAAGATCCTAACTCTGGTCACTCAAGGGATATGTGGCATGTAGCGAAGAATCTGGCCAAGAAGATCACTACAGTGGGTTTTCCTATTTTTGAAGTTTCAGATGTATGGACATTTAAACATATTTCTCAATCGTATTCTAAATATGTTGTTTTTGCATTGTAAGGCAGGACAGCTGTCAGGACAAAAGATACTACTGAAGTGGACAAAAGACATTGTTAACCACTTCTGGTACTGTTGTAAGACGGCAGAGACGGATGGGCATTTCCGGGTAAGTAATACCACCGAATTCGTATTATGAAATCTTGTAAATAACTACATTGTAAATCTTGTAAATAACTACATTACTTGGTTTTGTATATTGTTTTTTTGTTGTAAATGATGCATCTGGGACAACATGTTACCACTAGCAGCCGCTTGAGGGCGCTAGAGGTAATTGATTACCGGATATAAGCCCCGATCATACACGAGCAAGTCAGATTCTTTGGTAGAGGGAAACCTCATGGTTGAGCTCATGGCTGGCTACCTTCTTTCTCACAAGTCCTGTTTGAGAACTGTTTAAGTTTACGCTCAAACGTGAGTATATGCTGACTTTCAAATGTGTGATTGCTGACTTCCAAATGTGATATATGGTTTATTTGAAATTCCAAAGGCTGATGTGCACTATTTGTTTTCTTTTATAGAAGGACTTTTTTTTTGGACCTTAGTGGACTCTTTGGACATTTGATACCTTTATTGTTCCATGCTGCACGTGTTCTCCTCATTTGAGCACTATTTACCACACGATCTTCTATAAGCAACCTTGGTTTGTTACTACAGATCTACAGTGCTGCTTATCTCCATTCCATTCTCACTGGTCTCACTGGATTATAACATTGCATCGTCCTCAAATAACAGTTTGGATCTTAATCATCTCATCAGCATCATCATCTGATTCATCTAACATTGAACTAACAAGTTTCATTTATTATTGACTTTCCTTAAATGCTCATAAAAATGCTCAGTTATTCATGTTGATTATCTATCGTGCACTTGGGAATAAAACCAAAAAGAGAAACGTATTTGTTTGGTGAAGTGGTTTTATTATTAGTACCAGTCGAATTCTGTTGGACCCCTCAGATTGTATCATCTTACATTAAGGGAGGTGTTACAGAATGGCGCCCAAACAGGGACCCGCTTAAGCCCGCTATTTGATAGATACTTTTAGCGAATTGTACTTAGATTCTGAGGAAGAAAAGGAAGGTAGAGTTGAGCCATCAGACTATAGAGTGAAACAAGATGATTTACCCTTACCCTTACCTCCTCCGCCTCATGATTTTCAAGAAGAGGAGTTACAATTCGGCAGTGATGAAAAAGTGCAACGAATGAGTTGTATTGAAGAGCACCTTGTGGATCTGGAACACAGAATCAGTGACTTTGTTACCTCAGAGGCTTTGAGTATGAAACTAAAAGCTTATGAAGACAGAATGAATTATCATCTTCAAAGAGAGATAGATCGAGTTCACCAACAGTGCTATGCCAAAATTGATGATCTACCAAAGAGCATGGTGGATTGTTTGAAACGACATGATAAACAGCTGGAGAAGCAGTTCAAGGATATCCAACCGGTCACATCAACTCCTGTTTATTTCAGCACAGATGCATCTCACAGAAAATCCCACGCACCTTCTAAGATTACCTCAATAACACAAGACGCGATGAGGCAAGTAACACATCATTCTTCAGCATCTCATCCGCCTTCTGTTAAAATGGATTTACCTACCTTTAGTAATTTGATTTCAGAAGACCCCATTGAATTTACAGATCGCTTTGAAGAATATAATGAATTGAGACCCATGTCCCACGAAGAGGTGTTGGCAGCATTATCCGTGAGTCTTAAGGGAACCGCTAAGAGCTGGTGGAGAGCGGAGAAACAGTATATTCGAGATTGGAATTCATTCAAAGAAAAATTCCTGTTCTCATTTTTGAATGAAGACCACAAGGAAGTTGCTGCACAGAAATTGGCAAATTACCGACAGAGGGTCAACGAATCGGTGAGAGACTTTGCTTTCAACTATAGAGCGATGGCACTAAAAATTAACCCTTTGTTGCTTGAAGCCGAATTAGTGCAGGCAACATTAAGAAGCTGCAATCCGCGGTTGGCGTCACTGTTGAGAGGAACGGTGAAAACCATTGATGAGCTGGTTCGTCTCGGTACCCAAATAGAGAGGGACTGGACTGAGAATAAGAGAAGGTGGAATCAAGAGAAAAGTGAGGAACAGAAGAAGAGCTCTACTGGTGAGAAAAGTCAGTCTAATCGCGTGATGCTGATTGATCCTGCTGTTGGCTCTCAGTGTGATAATGTACTGCAAGCACCCTTGATTTTAAATCACTCATTCTTCAATGCTGTCATTGATACGGGAAGCACTTTTTCTTTGATGCAGCAGAAAGTATGGCAGAGACTAAAGAGAAAGGATGAGCTCTTGACCAGAAGTGATCCGAAATTCATGCTTGCTAATGGCCAGAGTCAAAAAACCCAAGGTAAAATACTCTGGGAATGTGAGATGTACGGATCAAAACATGAGGTCACATTCTATGTGATGAAGGATGAGGATTTGGCAGTACCTATCATCTTAGGTTTGAATTTCCTTAAAGAAGTCAAGGTCACCATCGATTTTAATACTTCATGTATATCTCTGCCTGATACTAACTCTAGTCATCCCATGAGTTTTAATAAGACGATCAAGCACCCTGCTGTACGATTTTATGCTGCCCAAGGAGAAGTTGAGTTGATGTGCAATGAGAAGTTGAAGTTAATCGACCAAGTCGTGGAAAACTCTCATGCTGCATTCGAGGTAAAGAGTCAATTGAAAGCTCTCCTGTATGATTGGCCTTCGGTATGCACCACAAATCTAGGACGTACAAGCCTGATCAAGCATGAGATTAAAACTATTGACGAACTTCCTATAAGAAAGAGACCGTACAGAGTCTCGAAAGTCAAGAATGATTTTATTGAAGCGCAAATTAAGGAGTTACTTCAATTAAAAATCATCAAACCTTCTACGTCTCCATGGGCCTCCCCGGTGGTAGTCGTAGATAAAAAAGATAAGGGATCTAGGTTATGCATTGATTACCGAGGTCTGAATGCTAAAACACACCTTGATGCATACCCCATGCCTCAAATCACAGACATTCTGGATTCTCTCCAAGGAGCCAAAGTGTTTACCACGTTAGATTTAAAAAGTGGTTACTGGCAAGTCGAAATGGATCCTGCAAGTGTACAAAAGACTGCTTTCGTCACAGCTTCAGGTCTATATGAATTTCTATGTCTTCCTTTTGGCCTGAAAAATGCCGCTGCGTCATTCCAACGACTTATGGAACAAGTCTTAAGGGAGCATAAGAACATATGTTGCATGGTCTATATCAACGACATCATTATATACTCTCCAGACATCCAGTCTCACATGCACCATCTCAAGCAAGTGATCCAGAGTTTACACACCGCCAGTCTCACTCTTAACCTCACAAAATGTAAGTTCATTTGTCCTTCACTGGACTACCTGGGACACACCATCACTATAGACGGAGTTAAGATGAATGCAGACAAAGTGGATGCGATCAAGACATTTCCTACACCTAAGAACTTAAAGGAGGTTCAGCGATTTCTGGGTCTTGCAGCTTGGTACCATCGTTTTATCCCTGATTTTTCTAGTAAAACGGCACCCTTGCATGCACTGAAGAAGAAAGAGGCAAAGTGGAATTGGACTGAAGAGTCCCAACGTTCATTTGAGCTGATTAAAGATGAACTTACTAAGGCACCGGTTTTAAACACACCTAACTTTGAATCTTCTTTTAAAGTACAGACTGACGCAAGCGATGTGGGTCTAGGAGCCGTGTTAACGCAGGAGGTGGATGGCCAGGAGAAAGTAATTGCCTACGCGTCACGATTGCTCAGAGGTGCTGAGAAAACGTATTCAACATCGGAAAAAGAGTGTCTTGCAGTAGTGTCTGTAGAGAAGTGGCACCATTACCTGGAGGGTAGAGCTTTCGAAGTGATCACAGATCATGCTTCCCTAGTCTGGCTATTCCAGCATCCAAAACCAACATCTAGCCTGGAAAGATGGACTATAAGGCTACAGGGGTATCATTTTACTGTAAGGTACAGAAGAGGTCAATGTAATGTAGTGCCTGACGTATTGTCCAGGAGGTATGCAGTGGAGTCACCAGCGGTGGTGTTACATACACCAGCTAAGTGCAGTTTTAATCCCGTCACGTGTGATCTACCAGTGGATTTGTCACAAATTGCAACAGAACAAAAACTAGACCCAGAGTGCCAAGAGTTGATGGTTAAAGCAGAGAACCAGAAATCCACTGATTTGAAGAGAACGCACTATGTTTTCAAGAACGCAGTTTTATTTAGGAGTGTACCAGACTCCAAAGAAGGCCAGAGATTCCAAGTTGTCATCCCGGCAAAGTTGAAGGAAGCAATTTTAACTTATGCACATGACAATCCTCTGAGTGGACACTTGGGCAAATTTAAGATACTGATGAGACTTTTAGAGTTCGCCTATTGGCCTTCAATTCGCACAGATGTATGGCAGCACTGCCGGAATTGTCAGAAATGTCAGCAACATAAGCCGACCAACATAAAACCAGCTGGAGCCCTACAAAGTGTTCCCCTAGTCGAGCCCGGTTATATGCTGGGAATGGACATCATGGGACCATTTCCCCGAAGCACCCGACAGAACGAATATCTGCTGGTTAGAGTGGACTACTTCTCAAAATGGGTAGAAGTATTTCCCATGAGAGCTGCCAAATCTGCTACCATTGTGCGAATATTAAGAGAGGAAATTTTCACAAGATGGGGAACACCAGCTTTTATTGTGTCTGACAGAGGTACGCAATTCACTTCCAACATTCTTGACCAAGTATGTAAGCAATGGCACGTAACACAAAAACTCACCACGGCATATCATCCTCAGTCCAATCTCACGGAAAGAGTCAACCGGAACCTAAAAACGATGATTGCCACATATGTTGAACAAAACCACCGTACCTGGGATCAGTGGATTTATGAGTTCAGATTCGTTCTAAATACTGCATGGCACGAAAGCACAGATTATTCCCCTGCAGAGGTAGCTTTAGGCCGACAACTGAAAGGTCCTCTGCAGAGAGCCTTACAGATTCCTCCAGACCCTGATCAACCGTCATATAGTACCCTTGAACGCCAAAAAAGTTTGTATGAGTCAGTAAGGGAGAATGTTGAGAAAGCTCAAACTAAACAAAGAAGGTATTATGACTTGAGAAGAAGGACTCAGAACTTTGATGAGGGAGATTTAGTTTGGGTAAAAACTCATCCCCTTTCTCGAGCAGATGATGCCTTTATGGCAAAAATTTCTCCTAAATGGAAGGGCCCAGCCAGAGTGGAAAAAAAGCTAGGACCTGTTAATTACAAGGTGGCTATGTTGTCTGATCCGACTCAGATAGATACTTACCATACTCAGAATTTAAAAAATTTCCATGGGAAATTTTAAGGTCACGGGAGGGGTATGTAATGGTGTAGAACGTTACTTGGTTTTGTATATTGTTTTTTTGTTGTAAATGATGCATCTGGGACAACATGTTACCACTAGCAGCCGCTTGAGGGCGCTAGAGGTAATTGATTACCGGATATAAGCCCCGATCATAGACGAGCAAGTCAGATTTTTTGGTAGAGGGAAACCTCATGGTTGAGCTCATGGCTGGCTACCTTCTTTCTCACAAGTCCTGTTTGAGAACTGTTTAAGTTTACGCTCAAACGTGAGTATATGCTGACTTTCAAATGTGTGATTGCTGACTTCCAAATGTGATATATGGTTTATTTGAAATTCCAAAGGCTGATGTGCACTATTTGTTTTCTTTTATAGAAGGACTTTTTTTTTTGGACCTTAGTGGACTCTTTGGACATTTGATACCTTTATTGTTCCATGCTGCACGTGTTCTCCTCATTTGAGCACTATTTACCACATGATATTCTATAAGCAACCTTGGTTTGTTACTACAGATCTACAGTGCTGCTTATCTCCATTCCATTCTCACTGGTCTCACTGGATTATAACATTGCATCGTCCTCAAATAACAGTTTGGATCTTAATCATCTCATCAGCATCATCATCTGATTCATCTAACATTGAACTAACATGATAAGTTTCATTTATTATTGACTTTCCTTAAATGCTCATAAAAATGCTCAGTTATTCATGTTGATTATCTATCGTGCACTTGGGAATAAAACCAAAAAGAGAAACGTATTTGTTTGGTGAAGTGGTTTTATTATTAGTACCAGTCGAATTCTGTTGGACCCCTCAGATTGTATCATCTTACATTAAGGGAGGTGTTACAACATATATGTTTATATTTAGTACAGTATTGTTAACTGTCTTGAGGAAGCCTTGAGAAACAAGCATTTCATCATGTGGTTAGACTGACCATAAACAAACCCGAAATTGATAACGAAAAAGCCTCAAGAATCGTAATCCAAAGCACTATGCGCACACACATGGGAAGTCTAACAAAAATGTAATTTGTATTGAAACACTTTATACATACAGACTCCGAAGTCATCCTATCCAGATAACATAAATATTGGACCCAGAACCGTTCGGGTCCCGGGTCGGACCTCTGGTTTCGAGTACGGTTGGATCCATGAAGACCTACAGTATGTGGTATAATTCTTAGGGAATTATTTCCACAGATCTACCTGTCAGCTGGAGTCCTTTCACAACCACATCCTGATGTATGCAAGTAAGCGATTCAGTCTCTCGCCGTTGGTTTATGAGGCAAGGACTCAGCCCTTGACTGCAACCACCATATAAACAGACCACCACAGCTTAACAAAGATGGCAAAATGATGTAAGATTAACATTAATTTCTCAATGCACACTCTTCAGAAAAGCATATTGGTTTACAGTTAATAAATTATGTATACCACTTTTTTTTAACTTTGTAATGAATTAATAATTTTAGACCAACAGGTTGTTTTTCCATACTATTATATTTTTTTAATATTAATGTACTAAAAATATATATATATATATATATATATATATATATATATATATATATATATATATATATAAAGACTTGTATTTTAAATAAATCTTTATATATATATATATATATATATATATATATATATATATATATATATATATATATATATATATATATATAAAGACTTGTATTTTAAATAAATCTTTTATAGCTTCCATCGACAATACCAAAAGAAATCCGGGAGATGAACTGTCTACACCTTGAAAGTTGCAAAGGACTACAGCTACATCCCTGATTTTCAGGCTGCCATTTTGAGGAAACGACTGCATTCTGTGAGGGGGTTGCCAAGGCAGAGGATTCTACGTCCTGATGACCCTAGAACACTCTGCCTCCTTCCAAATGTTCCTCCTCCATCCATAGACACCATTATTGAGTCCCACGTCAGTAGAGGCCTAGGTATGACCACCTGAAAGTTTAAACTGTAAATACTTTTTCCATAAACAATTTTCCATAAACAAAAAGACTATTGTTCTGTATTTTGCAACTGATGTGAAGTTATACTGTATTCCTGTATATCTATATGCAATGTTTTTTCTCTTATAGGGACCGGCACTACACAGCAAGAGACAACGGAGTAGCAATGAATCCTTGTTCATCTGAACCCAAGGCCTTGTCAAATGAGCAATCTGGAATATATTTTTTGAGAGGAGACCTATATAGCAAAGCTGTTTATGAAAATTATCAACACATGAGAGGTGTAAATAAATAGGATGCAAGTTTAATGTTCAACTCCAGAACAATTTTTATTTTTACTTCAAAAATATATTCTTTGGAAATCTAAATGTCTTATGTCTGCTCCTCTTGCTATTACTTATGTGCAGTATGCTATTAAGAAGGCAGTAAGGAACAATATCACAATTTACATTTTGTATACAGTGTATATATCAGGCATGGCTCGTGGATTTAATTTGGGAAGCAGAGCAAATATTACTGACTGGCTTCCACCAACCTATTGTGCAAAATGTGTTATATGTGCTCAGCTTCATCAATTAAGATTCCCAACTCATGCCTGAGAGATAGATATAGAAAAATATATAGAAAGAGAGAAACTAAGTAAAAATAAAAATCAACATGAAACACAAGTGACAACAGCAGTGAGGTGGCTTTAAAAACCACAGTAGTTATAACACTGTTTCTATGAAACCAGTGTATCTGCCAAATGGGTCTGGGTATTTATCCCGTATTCTGTACACACAACAGCTGGGGATGACAACACGGTTTCCCGCACCAAGGGAACCATAATGCCACAAGACAAAATTCCTGTAAGTGGCACAGCGGTATTCCCAGTTGTCATCCCCAGGAAGCTGTGTGTCATGGAGAGCATAAATGTCGTTCCTGAGCCGCCGTGCTAAGCGCAGTACATGCTCATCTAAAATATACAATGACATGTGGGGAATCTACTGATGCAGGTGGCCTCCATCATCCCACAACATTTATTCTCCAAGTCAGTTCCCATTTCCCTGCATCTTGAACAGCTGCACCATCCAGGCACACATTGTAATGGTATTTCTGTTCCCTGAGCAGCTGGCTGGAGCACATCAAAGATGAGGCCAGGTTCTCTGTCCATGACTCTGACTAGGAGTCTACGAGCGTCATCTGGATCCATGTTCCAGATCTGCTCCTGAAAATAACAATGTTAAGAATTTAACAAATGTATTCCTAATTCTGAAATGATTTCTTCCAGTAACCATCACACTACAAATTATCCAAACTGTTTCTATCCTTCACACGGTCTTGTCTCTCACTTTGTATTTTTTGATAAAGGAAGTTTAATCTTATCCTGACACTTGCAGTATTCCCTAAGATACCTGGATCTGTGACCTTCTTTCCTCTTGCAGCCTCTCCACCCTCACTCTGTCCTCTTCAGAGATTCCAAGTGCTGCTCTAGTCCCTCTTCCTCTAGCTGCCTGTCTACCCCTGGTTGCACTGCTGGGTCCTGCAGTTCTTCCTGCTCTTGTCGCGCCTCTCCTTCCACCTGCCATCCTTCCTCTTGCTGCTTTGTTCCCAACAGCAGCTCCACTCACTTCTGCTTTACCGCTGATTTCGACTGCTACACTTGTTTCTGCTCCACTGCTTGCTGCTGTTCTGCATGCTCTGGCCATTCCCCTTCCTCTACCCACTGCTCTTCCTCTTCCACTCACTCCAGCTGATCTGCTTGCCCTTCCTGTCCCTTTCCTACTTCCTCTTGCAGTCACTCTTCCAAATAACGAGTCCTTCTCTTCATGCCGGGGACTCCATGTCTCATCACTAATTGCTAATGATGCTATTGAGGCATCCGGTGAGGAGCCATCTGTCTCTTCCTGTAATAATTCACATGTCAACAGAAACACAAACATCTTGAGATACTGAAAAGATATTAAAGACATTTATAATGTGATTTATGTTTTAAAATACACGCTGTTCTTTTTGTTACCACAATAATATTAAGCAACACAACATTAAAAATAACAATAAATGTTTTGTGAGCTGCAAATTAGCATATTAGAATGATTTGTGAAGGTGACACTGAAGAGTAATGATGCTGAAAATTCAGCTTTGACATCCTAGTAATGAATGACATTTTAAAATAAATCGTTTTAAAATAAGTCATTTTAAATTGAAATAATATTAAAAATATATATTACTGTTTTACTGTAATGTAAATGCAGCCTTGGTGAGCATAAGCAACTTCTTTCTAAAACATTTTTTAAAAAATCCTACCAACACAAACTTTTAAACAGTAGTGTATCTATTTGAGGTGCATTTTCATCTCAAAATGTATTTTTGAGCATTTGGTTCAAATACAAATTTCAAAATGATGTGCTCTTTAACAGATGAACATTATACATTTTCACTCCAAGCACACATAATTTCACCTGATTCAGCGTATCAAACAGCTAATTATTCGAATTTGGTGTGATAAAACAGGGTTGGAGTGCAAAAAGTCCGGACAGTATTTCACCAGGACCAGGGTAGGAGACGCCTGAATACATTAACGTTAGTAGACTCATCTTACATTAGCTAACGTTACTGATAACTTAGCAAGTTAACGTTTTATTAGCTAACGTTACTTTGCGGCAATTTCATTAGAATGGCATTTCATGAAGTGAATAGCCATAACTAAACGTAACAAGAATAGAAATATAATACAAATACATTACCTCGTCAGTGAACATGTTTTCCGCTGGAGATGCTAGATGGCTGGTTGTCATAAACAGTAACAACAACTCCCATGAGCCCACGCTCTTTCCTGACGTCATCAAAGTACGTCTTTTGTTATTATTTTGATTGAGTGACCCCTGGTGGCCAAAAATTCCATACTGCACGTTTAATGCAGCCTAAAAATCCTTTAACGGATTTGGATATTAAAAGCATATTAGTATGTTATGTGTAAGCCAGGTTAAAGAGATGGGTCTTTAATCTAGATTTAAACTGCAAGAGTGTGTCTGCCTCCCGAACAATGTTAGGTAGGTTATTCCAGAGTTTAGGCGCCAAGTAGGAAAAGGATCTGCCGCCCGCAGTTGATTTTGATATTCTAGGTATTATTAAATTGCCTGAGTTTTGAGAACGTAGCGGACGTAGAGGAATATAATGTAAAAGGAGCTCATTCAAATACTGAGGTGCTAAACCATTCAGGGCTTTATAAGTAAGCAATATTTTTAAATCTATACGAGTTCAGAGAAACTCTCTCAAATGAATTTGATGATATGGGAGGAAAACTATGTATAAAATGTTTGTAAACATTGTAAATAAAGGCAAATTGAGGAATCGTGCTGACACTCCTTGGAGAGCTCATCTGGGGCTTGACAATGAGGTTAGACCAGTATGGAGAGTGATTTATAAACCACCATTGACCAAAAGAGTAGGGGACCTACAGTGGAGAATCTTACACAGAAAAATCACTCACTGCTCTTGACTTCATTACTTTGTAGTTTTAACAAGAATTTATGCACAGTCAAACCAAAAATTATCCAAACTCCAGATATAATTTTTGATATACATATTTTACTAGTAGGTACAGGACACTAATACATTTATGTAAGTGAGTATAAGCAAACTGTGACATATTATACCCAAAGAATCTTCATACAGTGAACTGCTAGTGAAATAGAGAGATATAAATGTTTTATCTATATATATATATATATATATATATATATGTAACGGGGCGTGTTTTAGAACTACAAATCCCATTAGCCTCAGTTCTATAAAAGGAAGAAAGGAGATTTGTTCGCTCACTTCCGCCTTTGTTCCGTTGAAGATTTATGAATGAAAGTCGCGGCAGATCTAAGTCGCAGCTTGTCTGTGTTGCATGGTGGCAATCGACCAAATGTGTAAGGATCGTTTGTGCAGTCATACATCAAATATTGGAACATTGTTGAGTGCTGAACATATGATGCATCATTTCATAAACCAAAATAACGGATGGTAGAGGGATGCACGATTACCGTTTATTTTTAGGGTGAATTATTAAGATTGTTTGTGTTCTTTTTTTTGGTTGGATGTTGGACCGGAGTGGGCTAAGGGAGAACTGAGGTCACACTAAAGACAAAAAAAGGGATGAAGTAGAACATTGTTATTTTACAGTGTTGCCTTATTTGTCCTATTTGCATTACCCACTGTTAATACTATTGTTTGTTGTGTTTCTTTGTTGTAGATTTCTTTTGACCTGACGGTGGCTGCGGGGTTGCCTTCACTGGTGGATAGCAGTGGTGTGGTGGTTTGGTCACTTTATTTTTTCTTCCCTTTAGGCTTGCAGTATGATTGCCGTGAGCTTGATTGCAGTGGGAGCACGGTTGCCATTTCTGTTTTCTTTTCACAATCTAGGTAACCTGTGACCATCTGTAGGTCTTGTTTCTTTATTTTTGATTGTTTTTGTTTACATTTTTCCTTTGTGGGTAATTGCATTGAAGGTCTGCTATATCTGTTTAACATGTTAATGTTTGTTTTCTTTGTAATTATATTTTCTTTTGAATAAAATGTTTGTTTATTGAAACTTCACTACTGCCTTCTGCCTGCTCATTTCCCTCGTTTGGGTCATGATGTCACAGTTGGCGTAGTCGGCAGGGTCTATTTCGTGGCGAAGGTGGTTGTGAAGTTTGTTGTATATTGATTGTTTGTTTTTTTTGTGTGTGTGACTAAATAAACGGTAGTCGTGCATGAAGGCGATCATCAGATTTTGCATCGTGGGACCTCGTCACCTTTCTCTGAACTGTTTTATAAAATCTGTCAACAGATATGGAACAAGAACTACTAGACTTGCGGGAGCAGATTCGTCTCCTGCAGGCACAAAATGAGCAGCTGACAAAAGAGCATCCCCTGTCCAGTAGTACCACTTCTAACCAACCAAACCCTTCTATGACTAATGCCAATTCTTCATCTCCAGTATCTTTTAGCAGGGTACTTTATGTCCCTCGGGAGAGAAAGTGTCCACGCTTTTATGGAAATATTGACTCTGCATTAAGTGTTGAGGACTGGACTGAGGAGGCTAAGGTGTGTATTGAGGGGAGGGGTTGGCCTGATAAAGAAAAGGTGGTGTTTTTGCTTGACCATCTGGGGGATGAAGCTAGAATGGAGATAAAACTCCGTCCGCCAGCTACTAGGGAAACTCCAGAATCTGTTTTTGATATTTTACAAGACTTGTATGGGGGTAAACAGACATTTGTCCAATTACAACAAAGGTTTTATGAACGAAAACAGAAAGAAGGTGAATCATTGACTGAATTTTCCCATGCTTTAATGTCTTTAATGGACTTGATTCTTGCTGTTAATCCAGGCAGTGTTCCAAGTTCTGACAGGGTGCTTCGAGATCAGTTTGTGGAACACGTTTGAGATGTAATGCTAAAATGCGAACTAAAACGATTAGTACGGGAGAAGCCATCTTCTACTCTACTGGATGTTCGAAGTGAAGCTCTTAGGTGGGTGGAAGAGGGCAATAGAGAAGTAGCTTCTTCATATGTTCAGCCATGGTGTAATGTTACTCAAGGCAGGGTAGTTGAGCCTGAACCTAAGGTTAGATTCCAGGAATCTTCAGAGCTAAAAGAAGTTAAAGAAATGTTAAAGCAGCAACAAGTACAAATAAACAAGCTTACTCAGCGTCTTGAAAGCTTTATGTCTCAAAAGAATGAGTCCTCTGTCACGTCAACTAGGCAAAATAGTTCACGACGATGCCTTCGTTGTAATCGAGTTGGGCATATAGCTAGATATTGTCGACAACCCTGGCCTATAGATGCAAACTCTAGATCACCTCAAGTGACTGTGAATGAGACGTTGGTGGAGGAGCTTGAAATACCATATGTGGGATATTTTGAAACCGATGTGACTGTGTTGGGGCAAATTCTTCTAGGACAAGGTATTTTGGTTGTGAAGGACCCTGTTGATATTCTGTCCCATCAGAGGAAAGAGCTGACTCCTGGCCTTTTAGGCATGAATGTGATTGGACAGTGTTATAATGACTTGTTTGAAAAACATGGCCCAGCACTATTTTCAGTTTCACAGGTCAGGCAGGCAGAATTAGGCTGGAAGGATGCCCTGTCACAGTGCCATCGAGCAGATGATGCCCCCTCTCCTGGATTGATGGGTTATGTAAAGGTGCAGTCCTGCCATCCTGTTCAGATTCCAGCCGGGACCATGAGGTTAGTGCCTGCATTGTGCCCTAAGAGTATAAAAAGTTGTACTTCTGTTTTTTTAGAACCTCTGGGTCCCGATGATGGGGGTCTGCCTGCTGGGGTGTTAATTTCACCTGCTTTGTTGCAGTGTATTCAAGGAATAGTCCAAATACCAGTGGTTAATGTTAGCACAGAACCCCTATATTTACCATCAAGAATTAGATTGGGTAGTCTGGTTAGTGCTGAGGTAGTGATACAATCAGATCAAGATATTTTTTTTAAGGAAGATTTATCTTGTGACTCTAATACCATGATCGTTCAGTGTCAAACTATTACAACAGCCTCCAACATTGACATTGAAGGTTTAGAATTGCAGGGACTTTCAGAGACGTTAGGAGACTTTTAATAAAATATTTGGATGTTTTTGCTAAGAATGATAGTGACCTGGGGTGTACAACCTTAATTGATCATTAAATCCTGTTAGTAGATAATGCACCTGTACGGCAGCGACATCGTAGAATTCCTCCCAGTCAGTTTGAGGAAGTAAAGACACATATTAGACAGTTGTTGGACAGCCAAGTCATTAGGGAGAGTTGCAGCCCTTATGCATCGCCTATTGTATTGGTGAAGAAAAAGGATGGCTCCCTGAGGATGTGTGTTGATTATCGCCAGCTCAATTCTAGAACTCGCAAGGATGCCTATCCCTTACCAAGGATAGAGGAGTCACTTGATGCCTTGATGGGAGCAAAGTGGTTTTCAACATTGGACCTGGCTAGTGGATATAACCAGGTACCGGTTGCTGAAGCGGATCGTTTTAAAACTGCCTTTTGCACCCCGTTTGGGCTCTTTGAATTCAATAGGATGCTGTTTGGGCTGTGCAATGCCCCAAGTACGTTTCAAAGATTAATGGAGCGGATTTTTGGGGATCAGAGTTTCCAGTCCTTATTGCTCTATTTGGATGATGTTATTGTTTTCTCAGCTACTGTCAAACAACATCTTCATCGACTGGAGCTGGTGTTGGATCGGCTGAGACAACAGAATTTGAAGATAAAACTCAGTAAATGCTGCTTCTTCCGACCAGAGGTACGTTATTTGGGGCATGTGGTATCTTCCGCAGGAGTCAGTACAGACCCAGAGAAGATATCTACTGTAGCTAAGTGGGCTCGTCCGCAAACTCTTCAAGAACTTTGATCCTTTCTTGGATTTTCTAGTTACTATCGGCGGTTTGTTAAAAAATTTTCTTGTATTGCTGGACCCTTGAATACTTTAGTTGCAGAAGTGATCAGGGGACAAAAGAGCCGATGACCAAGGATTGATCTGGGCACTAAATGGACTGAATTATGTGAAAATGCATTTCAGATTCTTAAAACTGCTTTGACCAATTCTCCAGTCCTTGCTTATGCAGATTTCAGTAAGCCCTTTATCTTGGACATCGATGCAAGCCACCAAGGTTTGGGAGCTGTTCTATCTCAAGAACATGGAGGTAAATATCGACCAGTTGCTTTTGCCAGTCGTGGTCTGCGACCATCCGAACGCAATATGCAGAATTACAGCTCAATGAAGTTGGAATTTTTGGCTCTAAAGTGGGCTGTCTCTGAAAAGTTTAGAGAGTATTTGCTTGGTCAGAAGTGCCTGGTGTATACAGACAACAATCCACTCAGTCATTTGCAGACCGCAAAATTGGGGGCATTGGCACAACGATGGGCGAACCAGCTTGCTGACTTTGATTTGGAGATTAAGTATAAACCTGGACGTTCCAATGTTAACGCTGATGCTTTGTCTCGAAAAACTGCTGCCCCTGTAGCTGAGCTGTCTATGACCACTGCTGTACCAAGGGAATTATATCATTGTACTCATGATTGTCAACAAGTTTTAAGTGAAACCATCTCTGCTCTCCCTGAACAACCCAGAGAACATATCAGCAATTTGCAAGGATCTGATTCAGTTATTGGCCGGTTCCTTGTTTATTGGGATCGCCAAAAGCCACCAGATGCACAGGAGAGGGCATTTGAGTCATCAGAAGTACTTGAATTGGTACGGCAGTGGGGGAAGCTGGTGAAAATAGAGGGTGTTTTGCATCGGCGATTCTGGCCCCAGGATGAACATCGGGAAATTTATCAAGTTGTGTTACCGGCGGCTCTCAAGGAAAGGGTCCTTACAAGTCTGCATGATGATCATGGACATCAAGGGATTGAGCAGACGGCAAGCTTGGTGAGAACTCGGTGTTATTGGCCTGGTATGTTCAAGTTCATTGAAGAATGGTGTAAAAAATGCCAGCGTTGCACCCTAGCTAAAGTGGTACGACCAAAAGTACGTAGTTTCATGGGGCATTTGACTGCAGAGAGGCCATTGGATATATTGGCCATTGATTTAACTTTGCTGGAACCTGCATCAAATGGACTTGAAAATGTACTGGTTATGACTGATGTATTCTCAAAGTTCACACAGGCTATCCCAAATAAAGGATCAAACCGCATCAACAGTGGCACGTGTTCTAGTAGAACATTGGTTCTACTTATTTGGTGTACCATGACAAATTCACTCTGATAAGGGGCGGTGCTTTGAGAGCAGACTCATTCAAGAGTTATGTAGACTGTATGGCATTTCAAAAACTCGTACTACACCTTATCGACCACAAGGAAATGGCCAATGTGAGCGTTTTAATAGAACAATGCATGACTTGTTGCGTACTCTGCCTCCAGAGGAAAAATGCCATTGGCCAGATCATCTTGCCCAGGTAGTGTATGCATATAACACCACTGAGCACCAGGCCACTGGGTACTGTCCTTATGTTCTTATGTTCGGACAAGAGCCACATTTACCCCTGGACTTCATGTTAGGATTGGACAATCACACTCACAGTGAAGTGGACTGGGTAGTGGACCATAGAGACAATCTGGAACGGATGTTTATTAAGGCCCGAGCCCGCCTTAAGGGTGCCATAGAGCATCGTGCCTTATTAAATGACTTTAAGGTGTGCCATGAAAGGTTACAAGAAGGGCAGGTGGTGTATCAGAGAGCTCATAACATAAAAGGCAGGAATAAGATCCAAGATGCCTGGGATCCTACTCCTTATAAGGTGGTCCGGTGTCCAGATGGAAATGGAGCAGTGTTTTCTATTACCCCTGTGGATGGAGGAGGTAATCTCAGACATATTCACCATTGTGAGTTGCGTCCAGCTCATACCTCCTTGGATGATCCTGGACTTCCGGTTTTAGTGGACCATCACGAAACCTCTGAAGACAGAGATGGGGACATGGTTATTGTGTCCCTATTGCCTGAGTGTACATCTACTCATGAGAAAATTTATTGTGTCCCTATTGCCTGAGTGTACATCTACTCATGAGAAAATTATTAGACCTCAAGAAGAGAACATCTATCCAACTATAGTAGAGGACTGCACTAAAGAACATCAGCCGTCACAACCAGAAGTTGCAGTAAGGTGTACTAAGAGGTCAACAGCTGGATGCCATGCAAATCCATATCGTCTCCCTCGGCCAGCATGTTCTAGCAAAGTCCAACTAAGTGGTCAGTTTGCTCTCCCTATGATAGGGCTGTTCAACAATAGGCCCCATGAAATGTTCCGCCCATGGTTGTAGTGTGATGTGATCGACGGGACGTCGATTTAAATTTAGGGGGGTAGATTGTAACGGGGCGTGTTTTAGAACTACAAATCCCATTAGCCTCAGTTCTATAAAAGGAAGTAAGGAGATTTGTTCGTTCACTTCCGCCTTTGTTCCGTTGAAGATTTATGAATGAAAGTCGCAGCTTGTCTGTGTTGCATGGTGGCAATCGACCAAATGTGTAAGGATCGTTTGTGCAGTCATACATCAAATATTGGAACGTTGTTGAGTGCTGAACATATGATGCATCATTTAGGAGTATTTTTGCTGGATGGTTGCCCGAGTGTCATAAACCAAAATAACGGATGGTAGAGGGATGCACGATTACCGTTTATTTTTAGGGTGAATTATTAAGATTGTTTGTGTTCTTTTTTTTGGTTGGATGTTGGACCGGAGTGGGCTAAGGGAGAACTGAGGTCACACTAAAGACAAAAAAAGGGATGAAGTAGAACATTGTTATTTTACAGTGTTGCCTTATTTGTCCTATTTGCATTACCCACTGTTAATACTATTGTTTGTTGTGTTTCTTTGTTGTAGATTTCTTTTGACCTGACGGTGGCTGCGGGGTTGCCTTCACTGGTGGATAGCAGTGGTGTGGTGGTTTGGTCACTTTATTTTTTCTTCCCTTTAGGCTTGCAGTGTGATTGCCGTGAGCTTGATTGCAGTGGGAGCACGGTTGCCATTTCTGTTTTTTTCACAATCTAGGTAACCTGTGGCCATCTGTAGGTCTTGTTTCTTTATTTTTGATTGTTTTTGTTTACATTTTTCCTTTGTGGGTAATTGCATTGAAGGTCTGCTATATCTGTTTAATATGTTAATGTTTGTTTTCTTTGTAATTATATTTTCTTTTGAATAAAATGTTTTTTTATTGAAACTTCGCTACTGCCTTCTGCCTGCTCATTTCCCTCGTTTGGGTCATGATGTCACATATAAATAATTGGGAACAAAAATTATTCAGCACCTTATAAAGCACCATGTATTGCTTATGTGTTTTTTTTTCTGAATGGCTAATGCAACCTTTTCACACCACAGTCTGAACAAAATGAAGCATTGCTTGGTAATTGGTCAAGAAAGTATTGATAGTTGTGTTAATATTGTCATATTAACAGTTGTCTGTAGTTTTGGTTGATTGTAATCCATTACGTACATTTCTATCAAAGATATGACATTATCAAGACGAATTTGTTCTGACAAGAGTTTAACTCTGATAGCAAAAATAAATAAAAATGAACGAACATACAAATTAAACAATTTCAAACAGTGCCCACTGGTACAACCTTCACCGGGACCCTGCTGACCCCAGCTACGCCCTGCCTGTGGGTGTTGAATACTGTGACCAAACACCAATAACACTTGTTATTTTGGAAAGTAATGCAATAAAATAATTGTTAGTTTACAATGTTACTTTACAATGTTACAATTGTTAATAATAGAATAGAATTAATAGAATGACTCTTTCAATAATAAAACTTGTTACTTTCAATGAAAGTCAATAATAAAAAAAGACTTTTGAAAGGAATTTTAATGACTGAATGGAAATAATGGAATAATATATAAATAGCTAGATTCACATTAATTATACTCGATTAATAAACATCTTCTACAATATGAGCTAAAGATCATAACACAATATTTTACATGGTCCAGGTGATATCGATATTATATTGCAATATGAGAAAAAACAAAATACAGTAAAAATGATTTAACCTTATATAACTAGAAAAAGTGAGGGATTGCAAATAGACCTGAAAAGTATTTTTTATTGTGGCATTGTTTTTCTCAAAAAGTTCAAATGTGCATGAATGTATGAATTAAATTAAATTAAATATTGTGTGTTTGAGTTGGCCAGTGGCTCCCAAACCTTCCCTCTTTGGTAGGGAAAAATATTTTCAAGGCCCCACCCACTTTCTTTGTTGTTGTTGTTGTTTGGAAAGTCAATTATGCTCACCAAGGCTACATTTATTTATTAAAATACAGTAAACACTGTAATATTGTGAAATACTGTCAGTTTAATTAATCTATTTGATTGTTTTTTTCACATAGGCTTCTGTATTTCTGTGATACGCAGCTGAAGCATCATGACTCCAGTCTTCAGTGTCACATGATATTCAGAAATCAGTCTAATATGCTGATTTGCTGCTCATTAATAATTTCGGATTATTGGGTACTGCGAGTCATGTTGAGGTCATTAAAATATGTCAAATTAATATTTTGTATTCAATTATTTTCTTATCAGGCAAGTGGCCGCATGATAAGCGGGACAGTTATGCAGTGTAGTCTTTATCACCCTGCAGAGGTTTCTTTTGCAAAATAATCTGCTGACTGTATACTGTCCCTCAGTTTGGGAACCACTGGAGCAGGGATTTGTGCTCTATTAGTTTGATCTGTTACGATGCTCTGTATTTGATTACTAATGCCTGTGTAGTACGGCGTTGCAAAAACCGTTCAGCCTCGACTCTTTATCGTCATTTGTGTTCAAATTTGCAAAGCGTACCAAATTGAACAAACCTATATAAATACAAAATTTGAATTCATGAATATATAATGTTATTCATGGTATAGCAAAATCCATATCATGGAACAACATAATACCGGTAGTCACTTTCATACTGGGATAGCGCCCACCGCTACTTCAACAACTTTATTAGATAAGAAGAATTTTTGTTGAAGAAGCCAGATAAAGAAATCTGAGATCTATGTCTTTATTTGGCATGGTATTGAGAAGACTTTGGTTAGGCCTGACCAAAAATTCCATTTGCTGTGTAACCTAGTTATACTAGGTGGACTCCATGGATAAGACACAAAGGATGAATCACACTGTACTGAATACAGAATTTGCAAAGGTCATACATATTTTGAAATCTGCATTGTATACACAATATCCTGCAGGGCAAGAACATTTACACAGTTGACCTTTATGTTGTACCAACATGGCAGCCACCGAACAACTGTGATCCATTTTTGAGACTGCCTGTAAGTACAGTATAAGTGCTGTTCTATTCCCTGTTATGCTCACAGTTAAATGCTCACAGTTATATGTTCACTTGAACTTTCTGTATCATGTCAGGATGATGCTCACTTAAAGGGCCCATATGTCAAAACTGAAATTACCTGGCTCTTTTCACTATAACTGAGGACTAGGGGCTATTTAACTACAATATAAGTTTCAAAACCATCAGTCCACAGTAAAATGCACACAACCTGCATAAAATAGCTGTGATTTTTCATGATGCGTGGTTTCTGTAAAAAGTTGACGTCAGACCTATACAGTCACCACCCCGAGCTCCACCAACCATCCCTCTCTCCTTCAGACACCAACCCTTGTGTGTGTGTGCTTGCACAGGGTGTGTGTGATGCGTCACGTGCAGTAGTGTGTAGAAGTACTTGTAGTCAGTGCATGTTGTGTGCTGCAAGTTGCTCCTGCCTGCTACTCTCTGCTTTCAACTACTGCCACCGGCTAGCCCCCCTAGTGGAGGTGAATAAGAGGAGCCGAGTGCGGGTACACAGCCTTTCTACCACCAAGACTCCTGTAGTGCCTCCACGTGGCCACACACGGATGCCAGGCCCCGCGAGGCCCCAGGCTAATCTGCAGGGGATCTCGGAGCAGCAGTGGGCCCCAGAGGCACGACGTGCAGGCCCACCGGCGTGAGGATACGCCCTGGTGTCTGCCAACCACTGCCCCCAGCTAGGGGTCAAATAGCATGGGCAGATGGGGCTCATAGCCTTGGATGGCAACCTGTCTAAGAGAAGGTCACTCTGAAATAAAATCGGGACTGTGAGGAGTTGCACCCCACAGTCCACTATCAGCATAGTAAAGCCAACCATATACTTCCAGCGGCAGGAGTCCATAGGAACATCGCGGCTGACGGTTGTGCTGGTCCTCCTCCTGGAGGATACCATGACAACAGGACCTTAAACTCTGGGATTGTCCCGGGGAGGGTCCTGTCCGACTACATCACCCCGTCCAATGCAATCATTGCGCTGTCGGAAACCAGTTGTTATGGGAACCTTCAACGCAATGAGAGTTCGCCTGAGCCTCAGGGTTCCCAAACCAAGTCCCAAAATACAGTATAACTGGAAAGCTTTCTCAAGTGACCCTGGCCTTCTAACCAGAAACACAGAGGAAGTGAGGAGACAATTCCAGCAGCTGGACAGGGGAGCGGAGGCAAGCGGCGAATACAGGAGATTCATCACAGTAAACAAGGAGGCGACCAGACTGTGCATGCCTAAGATGGAGAAAGTCAGAACCTCCCTGCGATCAAAACATCCAGAGGTCATAGCAGCACGTGGGATGGTGGAGGAAGCCCGCCTGACCTTTGAGCGGGAACCAACTGCAGAGAGGCGCAGCGAGCTGAACGAAGCCAAACAGTTTCTTTTCTGAACCTATGATGCCATAGAACTGATGGAAAGAGTGCGGAGGGTGCAGGCGGCGCAAGGGGAACAGCAGTATGGGGAGGCCTGGAGGGTCATCAATTAAATGACGGGGCGGAAGAGGTCAAAGGAGGGACAGGTGAAGGGACACAGCCCGGAGGAGAGGGTGATGACCTGGTCAAGCCACTTCAAAAGGCTGCTGGGGGAAACAGCAGACGCAGCTGAGGAAGAGGAAATACCATCAGACCTCCCAAACCTGAACATCAACGATGGTCCCTTCACACTCTGTGAGCTCGTAAGGGCAAAAGCCACAGTAAGAGTGGGAAAAAGTGCTGGTCCGGATGGCATACCCCCAGAGGTGCTGAAGAACTGTGACTTTGATGACATCATTCTAGAGTTCTGCAACCTTGCTCTGCTGCACAATCGGCTGCCTGATATCTGGTCTCTATCAAACATCGTGCAAGTCCCCAAATCCGGAGACCTCTCAAAGCCGGACAACTACCGTGGCATCAGCCTGACCTGTAGTATTGCGAAAATCTACAACCGTGTGATTCTGAACAGGGTCCGGCAAGCAATCGACCCTCACCTGAGAGTAAATCAGAACGGCTTTCGAGAAGGGCGAACTGCTACAGCCCAGATCTTGGCACTGAGGAAGGACAACCTGACTGCAGTCCTATATTTCATAGACTTGAAAAAGGCATTTGATTCGATTCACCGAGGTACAATGGTGAAGATCCTGAAGGCATACAGAATTCCTCCGAACCTACTCCGGGCAATAGAGTCCATGTACTCAGGAACAAGGGCCAGGGTGGTGACCCCAGATGGCAACAGCAAGGAGTTTGACATCCTGGCTGGAGTTATGCAAGGGGACACACTAGCCCCCTTCCTCTTCATCATAGTCCTTGATTATGTGCTCAAGAAGGCAATCAGTGGACGAGAGCAGGAACTTAGCTTCACGCTGACACCAAGGAAGTCAAGTCGACACCCGGGAGTGATCTTGACAGACCTTGACTATGCAGATGACATCAGTCTGTTCTCCGACAACATGGAACAAGCACAGAAACTACTACAAAGGGTAGAGCTAGAGTGCACCAAGGTTGGCCTTAGGATAAATGCAAAGAAAACTGAGGTCATGACCTACAACGTTCCACCAGAACATCAGCCTCTGATAACACCAGGAGACACTGTGCTGAAAGAAGTTGAGGACTTCAAATACCTGGGCACATGGGTCAACTCAACTGAGCAAGATCTAAAAGTGAGGAAGGCACTTGCATGGAGGGCCCTGAACGGCATGAACAGTGTATGGAACTCCAACCTTTCCCGCCAAATCAAGCTCAGCTTCTTCTACGTGATGGTAGAGTCCGTTCTCCTCTATGGCAGTGAATGCTGGACCCTGAATCCAACCTTAGAGAAGTCCCTGGACGGGTGCTGCGTGCAGTGCTTAACATCAGCAAGAGTGAGCATGTAACCAATAAAATCCTGTATGAGGGAGTACCTAGAGTAAGCAATAAGATTGCTGTGAGGAGAATGAGACTTGCAGGACATTGCCGAAGGCATCGAGAGCTGCCAGCCAGCAAGCTGGTGCTATGGGAATCAACACATGGCCATCGGTCAAGAGGACGTCCCACGCTAACGTACGTGGACATACTCAAGAGGGATGCAGGAGCCCAGAGCACCAATGAACTGGCCAGATGCATGGAGAATCGGGATGACTGGAGGCAACGATGGAAGGCTCGTCTGAGGACGACCTAGAGAGAACCCGAGCTCCGCCCACCGTCCCACTCTCCTTCAGTGACCACCCCGAGCTTCGCCCACGCCCTACTCTCCTTCAGTCAACCCCCCCAAGTATCACCCACCATCCCACTCTCTTTCAGTCACCACCCCAAGCTCTGCCCACCGTCCCACTATCCTTCAGTGACCACCCCGAGCTCTGCCCACACCCTACTCTCCTTCAGTCACCACCCCGAGTATCACCCACCATTCCACTCTCATTCAGTCACCACCCAAGCTCCGCCCACCGTCCCACTCTCCTTCAGTCACCACCGGAGCTCTGCCCACCGTCCCACTCTCATTCAGGCACAACCTGAGCTCCGCCCACTGTCCTACTCTCTTTCAGTCACCACCCGAGCTCCGCCCACCGTCCCACTCTCCTTGAGACACCACCCGAGAACCATTCAACTTTCCTTCAGTCACCACCCCGAGCTCCGCCCACCGTCCCACTCTCCTTCAGTCACCACCCAAGCTCTGCCCACTGTGCCCCTCTCCTTCAGTCACCACTCGAGCACCGCCGACCGTCCCACTCTCTTTCAGTCACCACCTGAGCTCCGCCCACTGTCCCACTCTCTTTCAGTCACCACCCGAGCTCCGCCCACCGTCCCACTCTCCTTGAGACACCACCCGAGAACCATTCAACTTTCCTTCAGTCACCACCCCGAGCTCCGCCCACCGTCCCACTCTCCTTCAGTCACCACCCAAGCTCCGCCCACCGTCCCACTCTCTTTCAGTCACCACCCGAGCTCCGCCCACCATCCCACTCTCCTTCAGTCACCACCCGGAGCACCGCCCACCGGCCCACTCTCCTTCAGTCACCAGCCTGAGCACCGCCCACCGTCCCACTCTCCTTCAGTCACCACCCGGAGCACCGCCCACCGTCCCACTCTCCTTCAGTCACCAGCCTGATCACCGCCCACCATCCCACTCTCCTTCAGTCTCCACCCGAGCTCCGCCCACCGGCCCACTCTCCTTCAGTCACCACCCCGAGCACCACCCACCATCCCACTCTCCTTCAGTCACCACCCGAGCTCCGCCCACCGTCCCACTCTCCTTCAGTCACCACCCCGAGTTCCGCCCACCGTCCCACTCTCCTTCAGTCTCCACCCCGAGCTCCGCCCACCGTCCCACTCTCCTTCAGTCACCACCCTGAGCTCCGCCCACCATCCCACTCTCCTTCAGTCACCACCCCGAACACCGCCCACCATCCCACTCTCCTTCAGTCACCACCCCGAGCTCCGCCCACCGTCCCACTCTCCTTCAGTCACCACCCCGAGCTCCGCCCACCGTCCCACTCTCCTTCAGTCACCACCCCGAGCTCCGCCCATGGTCCCACTCTCTTTTTGCCAAACCCCGAGACAAAATCACGTCCATAACAATACTGAGCAACAACAACACGGAAACATGTCGAAAAGGTTCACTTTAACCACAAATCCAGATCGACCGAGCTGTAACGTTACACACTCACTCAAAGTATGGATGATCTGACAGGATTGTTACTGTGTGGTTGATCAAATCTAACGTGTTTAGTAAAGACAAACTCACCGTGTCTAGTCATGATGATGATGTATATATATTTAGAAATCTGTAGATGCATCCATAACAACAAATACTTTATTGAACCTTTGTGTGAAATGTGCGCTGCAAACGCAAGCATTTTTGATGATCGTTTCTGTCCAGTCTGCTCGTTTTATCACGTTTAACACACTTGTCAATTTCTAATTCGAGGATGTATTATGTTGATTCACAGCATGACAACAAGATGATATTTTATGCTCTTTACGTAGCTGAATCTGCGCTGGTCCGCTGACCCTAGTTACCTGTGGTTGGCCTGGCCGTGCGTCACTCAGAAAGCAACAGGCCAATCAGAAGATAGGCTCATGAATATTAATTAGACAGACCAAAATCAACCTGTTCTTGAGAAGCTCTTGAGAAAGAAGTCTCAAAAGTGTTACTTTTTGAAATATTATATTCACTCATCTTTCTTTTGTTTTATTAAAGGACTTTCCAGATCAACCTTATGGCACGGGCTGTGGTGTCTTTATGTTAATGGTAATGTGGCGGAGCGCTCGTTTTATAATGGGCATAAATTTGAGAGTTCACACCAGGGAGAGAGGGTTGCCTAACCCCCAGAATGCAGACCTAAACTCTGGCCCGCTAAGATACCCGACTACGCCACCCCAGAGGCAAATTTACCGGGGAATCGCCTGATAAGATTAACTTTAAAGCACACAGGTTCGGTTGCGGCTGAGTTAAGACCATTAATTTTTATTTGGACACTATTAATAAATGTATTCAAATATGCGAATCAAAATACACATTAACACACACACAATTCGGCCTCCACTCCAGGGCTGGGGACTACTTGCTCATTCTCTGAAAATGACACCGCAAACACTCGTGCACTCACACTTCAGACCACAAATGTGGAACACTGCAATCAGAAGAGACCACCACCACACAGAGAGAGAGAGAGAGAGAGAGAGAGAGAGACTCGTCCACACAGACACGATCACACCAACAACTGGAGAGGAAGCAGAATTACACATTAAACATACAATCAAATATACACACTCACATACATTCTTATAAAACTTGAGTACTCAATGAATTAAGAACAACTACACACACCTATGGTTACCATCAACTAATAAACCACTACAGTGAAACTGTGAATGAAAGAAAAAACAAAAACAAATTCACAACTCTAATTAAACCAAAGAAAACATTCAATTAACAACCAGTTCACAGAAACTTGGTTGACAACAAAATTATAAATTCAGAAAAGAAAAATAAATCTACGACAAAAGAATACTAAATGTTCTAAAAGGAAAGGGGCTCACATAAACAAAACAAGAAAGCAAAAATAAGCAAAAGTAGTTCAAATTATATAGCGTTTACACCACTCAAAAAGGAACCAAATTGAGATAATGACTGCTGGATGGTTAAACCATTTGATGCCTCAAAGCGAGAGTAACGTAGACCATTGTATCGAATCTGCGGCACGCCAGACTACCAGACAGCTGATGTTGCAAGTGTCCAGCTTTAAACAGTCATAAACACAATACCACAGCAGCACGTGAATACAGTTGTACGTGGTAGATTATGCATCCGTTCCGGCCGTCGAGCCAGCAAAGCACCGTGAGACAAGAGTTGGTAACATGACCATATGCAACAACACTGAGAAACAATCAGTGGTATAACGGTCACCAAAGTCCCGATGAGAAACCCACTGCAATGTTTCGCCCTCAGTCTGTAAACGGTTTAAACTGCTTGCAATGCACAGGGCATTTAAACTCCAGTATGTAAAATCAATCGGGTATCACATGCGTTATACCACAGGCTTCCCCAGTCCACACAAACAAACACTCCCGCGACACACCGGAAATGGATGAGGTCACCAGTGACGATGAGACGCACCGTACTACCATACCTAAGGCTATCTTTATAGGCCACGTAAAATAAGGCACACCCCAGAGAGAGATTATCATTGGCTACAGCAAGATTGTTTTTGTTGTTTTGCCTCAATGATTTTTCCTGTATTGTCTACATTTTACATGGTGATGGATTCCTCATATGATTACATAGTTGTGAGTACTTGTTTACAATAATGTTGAGTCTTGTGTGATTTAAATATTCAAACTTGCATGTTATGAGTAGCTGGACATGCCAGAACTGTAGAAATGGTAGTGTGTGATGTTAATGGAGAACTATGGGCTGGATAGGTACAGTATTTCTTTAAATTTTTATGGATATAAACAAATAATGGAACATTGTGTAATATTATCACTTTTTACAGCCACGGAAAGGTTTTTGCACACTTCACTGAGGAGTCTAAAGGTGCACTAAGGGGTGACTGGCAGTCTGTTTTGGTAAAGGAAGATAGAGGACACCTTTCAGGTAAAAGCATTTCCTTGAGAAAATGACACTTAAAATGTCATGGTACCTTGTGAATGTTTGCTTCTACTGTGGTGTTTGTAACAGGAGGAGCCACAACATTGGGTTCAAGAATCATCATCACAGGTATATATACTGTGTAGTGGGTCAGACAAAATGCAAATTCTCTTTAAATAGGAAGTTTTTAAATTAACACACTCAAGTGTAATATTCATCTGTTTGTATTTTATAAATTGTTAGGCAGATGATGCAAGTATAAATGTGTTGGAGGATGTACTGCTTGAATCATCACTTGAAAGAGGTACACTGTTTTGTTACGGGACTTGCAACAAAGGCAAAGTAATTGTTTCTTTTTGTTTTTTGAACAATACTGAATCAATGCTTTTGTTTTCTTACAATTGTATCTCCCTTGTTCTTTCTGTTATTTTACAGAGAGTTTTAAAGGAAGCCAGCAGCAAGCGGTGTTTGGAGCAGTCAAGTGTGCTGCTTGGTTCTGTTCAGCTGCCCAAAGTACTCTATATGGAGGATGAAGATGTTGATGAGGACTTGGACAAATTACAGAAGGCTGAATTTTCGGAGGACAGAATGGTTGCTCTGGAAACTTTCAGCTTTTTCTTCATTGAGATGAAGGACGTGAACTTGTTCCTTAAATGAAAGGGATTACTGATATAGATATCGTACCTCAAAGTGATGATATCACAGACCATTTCCTTGTATCGTGCAGTCTGTGTATCACTGATATTAACTATGTCTCAGCGTTACCATCTGGGCAGAACTATTGTTCCAGTCACCAAAGACAGATTCACAAATAACCTGCCTGATCTATCTCAACTGCTCTGTGTACCCATAAATACACATGAACTAGACGAAATTACTGACAACATGGGCACTATCTTCTCTAATACATTAGAAGCTGTTGCCCCCATCAAATTGAAAAAGGTTAGAGAAAAACGTACTGTGCCATGGTATAACAGTAATACTCTCTCTCTCAAGAAAGTAACTCGTAGTCTTGAATGCAAATGGAGAAAGTTGTGAAGTTTTTAGAATTGCATGGAAAAACAGTATGTCCAGCTATAGACAGGCTCTAAAAACTGCTAGAGCAGAGCATATACACAAACTCATAGAAAATAACCAAAACAATCCAAGGTTTTTATTTAGCACAGTGGCTAGATTAACAAATAACCAGATGCCACCCGATCGAAATATTCTCCTATTAAATTCAGATAAGACAGAGATATTACTTATTGGACCAAAAAAACACTACACAGAATCTCGTAGATTACAATCTGCAACTAGACGGATGTACTGTTACTTCCTCTACAGTCAGAAATCTGGGTGTTATATTAGACAGCAATTTGTCTTTTGAAAATCATATTTCCAATGTTACAAAAACTGCATTCTTCCATCTTAGAAACATTGCCAAGCTACGAAACATGTTATCTGTTTCTGATGCAGAAAAGCTAGTTCATGCATTCATGAGCTCTAGACTGGACTATTGTAATGCACTTCTAGGTGGTTGTCCTGCTTCTTCAATAAACAAGCTACAGGTCGTCCAAAATACAGCAGCTAGAGTCCTTACCAGGTCAAGAAAATATGATCATATTACCCCAATTTTACAGTCTCTGCACTGGCTACCTATTAAGATCCGTATCAGTTACAAATTATCATTACTTACCCATAAGGCCCTAAATGGTTTAGCTCCTGCGTACCTAACTAGTCTTCTACCACGCTACAACCCATCACGCTCCCTAAGGTCACAAAACGCTGGACTTTTGGTCGTTCCTAGGATAGCAAAGTCCACTAAAGGAGGTAGAGCTTTTTCACATTTGGCTCCCAAACTCTGGAATAGCCTTCCTGATAATGTTCGGGGTTCAGACACACTCTCTCTGTTTAAATCTAGATTAAAAACACATCTCTTTCGCCAAGCATTCAAGTAATGCATCTCATAATTTTGGACTGCAGTTATATCTGATCAATTGAACATTATTATTCATTAGCTTGGGTTAAACTAATTAATTTTACTTTGTTGGAACAGCAGCTACGCTAATGATGTCTCTATGTGTTTCTCTGTTTCTGCTGGATCTTCATCCCGTGGTAACTAGGATTTACACAAGCTCCAGTCTGGATCCAGAACACCTGAGAAGAGATGATGCCAACCCCTCATTTTGCTATAAGTTTGATTGCATCATATAATAATTGCTGTTAATAGTGTTCGTCATCTGTTTGTTTACGTCTTTTATTGATTTTTCCGAACATTTCTGCCGTATGCACATAAACTGACAGTCATTCACTGATAAGCTACTACTAAATATTGAAGAAACTTAATTTTCTGTAAAGTTGCTTTGCAATCATTTGTATCGTAAAAAGTGCTATACAAATAAACTTGAATTGAACTGAAAATATTCTGTTGAACTGAAACAGAAGAAAATACATAATGTGCTTCTTTGCATTCCTTCTTCTGTATTTATTTGTTATGGAACTGTTCTAAACTTGTATTTATTTTTATATTGTATTATTTTATAAAACTATTGTCAGTTTATCCAATAATAAAAATTGTAAATAGTTGTAAATAGTCTGTCTCCTTGAAACAGGCTTAAAATAAAAATATACAGTAAAAACCCAATATTTTTTTTTCTTTTCTTTTTTTTTTTAAATCCATAATTTGGAAGATAATTTTGTGTAGCTATTTAGACTCAATAATTATTTTGTATATTTGATAATGATTAGCTTTGCCAGTATAAATGTGAAATAGAGGTGGGTCGTCAGGGCCTTCTCTGCTGGCCCTATAAAAATAAAATTGTGTGAAAAATGTTATTATTATTATTATTATTTAGGTATAATTTTCATTTGTGTAATGTCCTCGAAATGGCCTATGATTAGTTTCGTTGAGGTTGAACTGGAATATCCTTCATAAAGTCAGATAGTGTTACCCTTTTGTTCAAAGACGTCACATCTGATTTGTAACGAGCATTAGTGACAGAATCGTCAGCCAATCACATTTTGACGTTCAATGACAGCACGCCCTCTGGCTCTAGCAGGCAGGGTTGCCAGGTCTTCTCTACAAAACCCGCCCAATCGCGTTTCGAGGGGGGTCCTCATTAAAAATCGCGTTCCAGGAGTAAAATACATGTTTTTGGCGGGGTTCCGCTAGCAAAAATCATATTCCAGGGGATAAATACCACACTGAGGTCGCTTCAACCAGCGGACATGAAAAACAACCCGCGACAACAGTGTTAAAGTAGCCGGATTTGGCAACAGCGTTTTATTTGGGAAAATGTCCAAGATTTTAAAATGAAAGTGAAAGGAGAAGAAGAAAATAAAGCCCAGTCGCCGGCGCCTTCACCAGATCTAGATGTTGATCTACAAAATGCCCTTTTCAAGGCGCTCTGTTGCAGACAAAAGAGGAATCACTGAGAAAGGATAAACTACTCAAACTGAATTCGAAAGATTGCAGCTATGAGTGGCTAACGGCTAGCACCAAGCACAAGTTATTCGGCCATGTTTACTTTTTAATAGGAGTGAAGGGACATGGAATGACAGAGGCACGGACTTTATTTACAAGTGACAGGTAAGTGCTTTATTATTTGACGAGTATTGAATCCTGCACATTGTTATGGGGTGTATGATGGTTGATAATACTGTGGTGTGTGGATGTCCAGCTTTTGTACAGCTTTGCTGTCTGTAATTTTAGAGAGACGTGAATGTTCATAGTGACCCGTGTATTGGTGGATCACTTTTACTGATCCATGTAGGGAAATTTACTCTGTATTTACCCACCACAATCTAGTCTACTGTTGAAACTGTTGATCAGCTGTGATTGAGAGTGTGTCTGTGCAGCATTATATGTGAATTAGATGCATATGGCTGCGTTAGCTGTTACAGAGATGTGTAAGATAGATGTGTAGTTTGTAGTTTACAGTTGCTTACTGAAGGCCCTGACTGAAACCCCACACTACGCTACTGTAAATAATCGTAGCCTACTTTAATGCTAAAATACAATATTTTAATCCTACGATAAACAAGCAGCAAAAAAAAAAAAAAATAGTTTTGGGAGGAAATGTTTCTGTCTCAAAATATAGTTCTAAAATATTTTAAATCGTTTAACAGCATCCTTTTTGGCAAAGCGAACGAACAACTGGAAAGTGTTATTTCCGGTCTATTTGTTGTCATTGCAAGTGACGTCACTTGCGCGCTCGACCGGTCACGTGACACGCAGTTCTATATGTGATGTGACGTCACAGAGGGCACAGAACATATAACAACACTAAATGAGTTCAGTCCAGCCACTTTCAGTTGAAGCTCATGCAGTTCCCTGAGACTGAACTTGACAGAAAGTGTTAACAAACTCACAGTCTGTAGACACAGCATTCAAATACACAGTACTATAGAGTCAAAGATGCAGAAAGCCAATATCATGTGTGCAAATAACTCTGAGACGGAGAGCAGCAGCAGCGAAGTGTTCGAAGACACCTTTGAGAACTTCTTACAAGTGCAGATGGAGAGCAGCAGAGCTCATCCGTCCAGCAGCACTGTTGTTTCAGCTGAGAAATATCCTGAACAACAAAATAATCCAACAGGTAACTGTCAATGTTAATACAAATCAAAACTGACATGGACACAGAAATAATACTAGGAGACGATTACTGTGTGACGTCTGTGTAGCACAGCATCAGCACCAGAAACATGAACTGCAGTGCAAACCTGCTAATTATTCACTTGAACAACATAAAGCAGCTCTGCATTAGGACAGTTTTACAAGTTAATGATTCAGCTGTAATCTGTGCTAATAATAACCCTGTTTCTAATCAATATTCTCTGTTTGCAGAGAAACACACAAAAGGGAGGAAAGGCTGTGGTTGTTTGAGGAGCGTGTGGAAGTCTGTAAAACATCACGTCCAAACCCTCAAAACCCGAGCATGTCCTCGTGTGCCATCGCAGGAGCCTCCACAAACATCCAGAGCAGAACCGACAGCAGACACAGATCCGCTCGAGTCCCAGACAACAGATCGTGAGTCTCCAGTTATTACTGCTCTGATTCATTCAGTCTGTTTCTGCTTTCAGTCTCATGCTGTACATTAACATGTTGTCACACTTTCCTTATGAAGCTCAACATGGAGCAGAGTACTTGCGCTCTCTCTATGAAGTGGGAGAAGAAGTGGGATCGGGTGTCTATGAAGGAATTAGAAGATCGGATGGCCAGAGGGTATGTTAATCTTTCTGCATAATCAAACTGTTTTGGTGAACTTTGAGTCCTGACAGAAACATGAGTGTTTACAGTTTAACCGACGGTACGAATTTTGACCGATTATACAATCAGTTAAATTATAAAAATGTAAAATGTGTTGTTTTTAGGGGAAAAAAAAACATAAGTCACGTATAAGTCCCATTTTATTATTTCAGAAATAGGCCTAATGCAGACGCCAAATGTTTACAAACATTATAATAAACACTGTAAACAAAGCTAGCTAGGCTAGTTTAGTTCCCCTGACTCCACAACAAATCCTTTCAATTAACAGTATTTAGAAAAGAACAAGAATGAAAAATATAAGAAGCTATAGCTATATAAACGACAAGCCAAAACCAACTCATTTAGGCTAAAACGAAACTGAAAGCAACGTTGGGTCTCTCACTCGACACAAAATCAAATGTTTCCGTATTCGCCATGTATTTGAATGGCAAAATATTATTTATTATGTACTTCACTCGCGTTCAAAGCAAAACTAAATGTTTTTCATAACATCACAGCGGTGACACTTAACAGCTTAACAGATTTTAATACATATGTTTGAACACATGTTTTTTTTCATATGTTTGACTGACTGTATTTTATTTTGATAATGAACAGGCTGCATTGTCAAGGTATAGCAAAGTTTAACTGTGCGCACATGCAGTGCAATCACTTGAATTTATTCCTTCTAACAGTGGAAGCAACTACTCCTTTCAGTCCTAAACATAATCGCAGTTGTAAAAGGTTTGCCTTTATTTGTGTACATTCACAAAAAAAAAAAAAATCATTGTGCTTTTGTAAAATAAAGCTAAAGAAAAATAGGATACCGCTTTCTGCCGTCTGTTTCCTTTCACGCAGCACAAAAATGAGCCGAAACTCTGCTTACTAGGCTACTGGTTTGTCTCTCATTTTCTTAATTTATAATTTAAGTATAAATATGTTTCTCGTTATATGTATATAGCCTAGCTTTATCATGTTTTTCTCCGCTCGCAGAAGCGCTGCAGGTGCGTGATGTGATATGAAGACCAGTGAATCCTCAGGTTCTGTTGTTTGCTGCTTTTTGCGCATGTAAAATTAGTTCTCGGGAAACAAATGTTAGTATTTCTAAGGGTCACAGACACGTATCCTTTCTAATTTAATTCACTTCTAATTTAAAATAATCTTGTTGGTTAACGGTTAGCAATCGGTTAACGAGCGTCGGTTGTCGGTTAGGAAAAATAACAGAAATGACCATCCCTAGTTTACAGTATCGATCAACACGTTTAAAAGAGACTGCAGATGATCATGGACACAAACAAAGAGAGATCAGTTTACTTACGTTTGCAAAAATGTTCTTCATTTTGTAGGTGCTCATCAGATTTGTGAAGAGGCACTTGCCCGGAAAAACATCAGAGTCGGTAAGTTGACAAGACTTTATTCTTCATGAAATTCTCTATTTAAGTTCTGTATGTAGACATTATGAGGTGTAACTGAATTAGACAATCCAAGTCTAGAATAATAGTTGATGGCCATCATCTTTAATTTCCTTCACTCTTTAGTTAGGAGATGTGAGATTGGTTAGGAGTCAGCTAAGCTTTGGTCAATCTCTTTTCTTCAGGATGAGTTTCTCAGACCTATGTGTGAAGAGGCAGCTACGATGTTGATGCTGCAAAGGCCTCCGTTCTGCCAACACGTCATACAGTTATATGACTGGTTTATCACGGAGGAGCAGAATGTCTTGATAATGGAAAATCCCCATCCCTTTGTGACCTTGCGTAAGTTCATCAAAAAAAACCCAGGTCACCTGAGTGAAGAAAAGGCGAGACTCATCATGTGGCAAGTCGCCGTTGCTCTGCGTCACTGCTGGGATCGTGGTATTTTTCATGAAACCGATCTGAGTAATATTCTCATCAACACGGACACCCTGCAGTTGAAGATAATGGACTTTAGATACGCAGAGCACATCATCAAAAAACGTAAGTTGTCTTTCTGAACACTCATTTATGACAGATCCCTGATGATGCGTTACTAAACTCTGGAAATGTGTTGTTTACAGGAAGTGAAGAAGCTTATTTAGAGGCGAGGCTCAGAGTGCCTGGTAAATTGCAAGCGGCTGAAAACCTATACTTCGTGCTGGATGCGCTCATCACAACCATAAGACATCCGTGCTGGAAAAAAGCACAGCTGTCCAGAGGTGAGACCAGTGACAAGAACATTGCTTGAAAAACACATAAAGCTCAGACACAAGGGACAGTAAAAGATCAGTGCTGAAACATTGACTAATGACATTCTCTTCTGGAAACTTTCACAGAATGCACAGATCTTCTTGAGAAACTTGGGCATGGAGGGCCATCAGCGATTGACACCTTAGAGAACATCTTAGAACATGCCTGGTTTAGAGACCGCTCCCCAGTGAATGGAGGAGAAGGAAAGTGAAAAGAGATGATTCAAACCCAAGCTTATGTTCATGCTCTCATAGTTTGTGTGTTGGGCAGCAGCTCTCAGCCACGCTTCACTCCTTTAACCCTGCAGCTGAGCCTCGGCTGAGATGTTAGTACTCCAGCACTTCTCCTCTCTCTTCATCCAGAGCTCTGTTCAGCCTCTTCAGCAGCTCTGGGCTTACATCGCTTCCTTTATTCCAGTGGTCCACCAATTCATGTGAAGAGATTCACCAACACAGCTCTGCCAGGCATTCATTTGCCAATCGCTTCTTGTGCATCTGTGCATCTCAGCATGCATCGGTGTATTTTGAAACATTTCTAGCATCAAGATGTACACACAAATCCACAGACAGGTGGACTCTACTGCCGGCCAATCATAGCACGTTCTCACTACAACCAATCAGGTGTTGCTTTACAGTCAGCGGTCTCTAACTGAAACAGCTTTGCTCATTTACACTAGCTCAGATATGAATTATAAGATCCATAAGAAGTGCTACAGTAAAAGATACCTAGCATTTAGATTTGGTTAGCCACAGTATTCTAATTTAATCGAGCTTTACGTCTCTTTATGGGAACACTGGATAGAAAGCGTCACATAATTCAGGAATAAATAACTCGATTGATTTGATAGATGAAATAACTGTCCCACAACAGCATTCCCAGTTCTTCAGTCGAGCAGATTTAATGATGGATACGAGCAACTCTGTGCATCTGACACTCTATAGTTAGCACTATAAGTAGGGTGTCACGCCACTAATTACAAATGTTTCAAACAGTAATTAAATGTAATACAGAATGATTCCCACTTTGTAGAGACGGTATACTTGGTTTATTAAGATGATACAGGCTTGTGTTATCCACAAGCGATGAGGCTTGTACTGTAAGGTCACTGATAGTCGCTCGGGCTTGTATTTGTTAAGATACATGATGTTTTGTCCTAGATAGGGTCCTTCAGAAGTTGAAGGGGTGATCTGTTCAGTGCAGTAGACAGTATCACTGATTATAATGCGTTGTGCTGCTCGTGTCGGCTGTTATCACTCAGGATCTCTGAATACACTCTTGACTTCTTCCTGATACACTGCTCTCAATGGAAATATAAAGAAGGACAGACAAAAAATGATATCTCAGTGTTTTCTGGGATTTTATCCATAACGATGATTTGAGTGTGTTATTGTGCTGATATCTTAAGGACTACCGTGGACAGCTGACTCCTAAAGTTTGGATATTCTTCATATTCTGTGGTGGTCGGTTCACAGCAGTTATAGAAATTAATCTTTCCAACAAGTTTAAATAGATTTTTACCTTTATGGGCATTTGTACCTTTATAAAGTCATTTTTCTTAACCGTGGGCATCATCTTTTTAATCAGTCAGTTAGAATAATAAGACATTTTGGCTGTTATGAACTAAATTAAATCAAAATTGATCTTTGCAGTGCAGACGAAACACAGACGCTGCATCTGAAGTGGCATGTAGATGTGTTTACACACTGTTTAATGCAGGACCCAAACGATTTAACCTGCAGTTACAAATAAAGACATGATGTTTTGATATATTAAACATAAAATGTTGACCACTGATATTGAAGATTAATTATAAATTAAAAGATACTCTGAAAGCGAAATTGAAACGGTCAAGTCACTGCGATTGAAACGATTCGTTTAAACGGGTGATTCATTCAGGAACGAAACAGTGTCATGTTGCTCAGAGACACAAAACAGTGCTTGTCCTTTGTTTGAAACTATTTTGGTTTTCTCTAAAATCACACATCGTTAAAACAACAATTAGGATGTTATCACAGACGGTATGCATCTCACACTCCTATAAAGACGCCACTTAAAAGAAGTTTTGACCACACAAACAGTACTTCAGCTCAATTTGAAGGAAGAGAATGAATCTGAATCGACATGTTCCCATCCTGACTGTAAATCAAAATGTGACGGCTGTAGCGAGAACATGCTACGATTGGCCAAGGCAATGTTTCTGTTATCTGATTGGCTTGAGATGACAGTGGGTGGAGTCCACCTCAAGGTTATTATAATTCTGCGTTTTTACCAGTGTTGGGGTAGTTACTCAAAAAATGTAATTAGTTACTAGTTACTTCTGTAAATTGTAATGCGATTACTTCACTAGTTACTGCATTTGAAAAGTAACTTCGCTACTTATTACTTTACTTCACTTTTTAACATTTTATTGGGAATTTTTTCCAAATTCCGTTTTCCGTTTTAATTTTTCTGTATTCCATTTTTTTTCCGTTTTATTTTTTTCTCAACTCCTTTTAAACCCCTTAACTGTCACTCACATTTTTGAACACTGACTTTGTAGTGCACGATCCAAGGTTACGTTTTTATAATTCATGAATGAAAATATTTTGTAACATGATATTGATGAACCATTTACATGGTAATGCAATGTCTGGTTTTAAAATGGGTTTTAAAGGATGAATTCTGAGATTTTGATAGAGAGAAAGGCAACAAAGAAGTCCTTTTTCTTTTAAACAAAGGTCAAAACTCCTGTTATAATGTAGATTTTTGAGGGTGCACTCTTGACATAAATTAATAGATTACTTTTCCTACATAATTTTCAACAAAAAACATTGGTAAAATATATATTTGGGAGACTTAGACCTTTCCAACGATATATAGTTTGTCAAGATTAGATTAGATTTAATTGTAATATAGTGAAGTAAATGTAGGTGTCCCACAGAGGGGACGGGGTGACAGTTAACAGGTTAATGGTTAAATTTAATTGTATTAATCAAAGAAGGCACTGCAGCCAGACTGATATACACAACACAGAGCGGAAGTTAATTTAGGGCCAGGCGCGTGTGCTCCATGAAACCGTCTGTAAGATGAGATTTCAGCACTTGACAAACGGAGAGCGACTCCTACGTAGCACTTGAAGCACAGCTATGTGATTGCTTTACGTGCAATGCTGGGAACAGACGTCATACAATAACGAACGATCGTAAAATTACTGGTAGAAAACACTGTTAAGCGCTAAGATCAATGGTTATCGGGAAACCTGGCCCAGAACTTTACACACAGGCAAACACGGCATGTGTAACGCAGTAAAGCGCCTCCCTATTAATCTACTGTGTAGTGTGTAGTTACCAATATTATTAGTGTAATGCCTTACTTTACTCCGTTACCCAAAACTGTAATATAGTTACTGTAATCCGTTACTTTGTTACTCGTTACCCCCAACACTGGTTTTTACATTTGGTCATATTATTTTAACATTTGCTATAAATGCATAGAATAGAGTTGAACAGAATTAACGAACACTCTCAGAGCGCAGACGTTTTGATGTAAGCTCCGTGACACAAACTTAAAGCATGTTTAGACAGATTCGATGGAGAATAGTGAAAGAAAAATCAAAATGAGTCCAGCTGATTTACATTAATGTATCCATGTGTATTTATATAGGGTTATATCCATTTAGTAGTCATATAAATTGATATTAATATACATTAATATGAATGGTCATATTTGAAAGATTTAGGTAATTTGGTAAAAATACAGCAATATTGTAGTGTAATGTAATATTAGATATGTCTCTTATCTTATTGTCGTGTCTTGCTCATAAAACACACTCCTGGGCCTCAGACCCTCGTCCTGCAGCATTTATTTTAGTCAAACTTGCAGTACTGTAATTTATGTTGTTTTATTATTATTTAGATGTACTTCATTTCCGTTAGTTGCTCGGTAATTGTCAGTTTTGCTTTTGTTGATTTTCATAACCGTTTCATTTAGTCCGTTTCTGAAAATGTTCTGTGATCAGTTGTTTTGGTCTTCGTGTCAGTTTTAGTTTCCTGTGGTCTGTGGATTTGTGTGCACGTCTCGAGGCTAGAAATGTTTCTCAATGCACAGATGTGTGCTGCGTTTCTCTAATGCACAGAAAAGCCACCCGTAACTGGACGCCAGGCAGAGTTGTGTTTGTGATGTTTTTAATTCTCTTTATTTGTGGCTCTTAATGTATTTATCTGGAGCAAAGGAGCAGTTCTAAGCCCATATTCAGGTCCTGCTGAACTTTGGGCACATCTCTGTATCAGCTGCACATGTTCTTATCAGAGAGCGAGACGTCTGCTGGACTGCTCAGCCTCAGATCAATGTCATCTACATTATACACATCCTGTCAACTCGACCAGATCTTGTTTCAGAGGCAGCAAGTTAAATCATGATGAAAAATGCAGTCTTTCTGTCACTAATGTCCTGAGAAAAACTCAACGCGCGGATGTGTTTTTTAAAGCTCTCCGTTTTATTTTCTTCAAGATTTCAAGCATCAACACAAATGTCCTGTTTGTGAAAGGTGCTTCTCTCAGCTTCTCTGTGTCACTACAAATCATCTAATAGAGCATCTCAACATTTTTAATAAAAGATTTGTTTCTCATTCATTCATTTTTTATTTTAAATATATGTATATATATATGTATATATACGGGTCAAAGACTAGACGTCACCATTTTCGGTGTCTGCATCACAGTACATTTACAAAAGTCATTTTAAATGCATTAAAAACATCTTAAATGCAAGTAAATTGTCTACTTTGATATTTCAAATTACTTTTGTGACAATAAAATGTCAACATATGGGGGAAATAATGTTCCAAAGTGTAAAACAGTTCTTCAGCATAATGGTGCGGACTTTGATTTTACCAGTTCATCTTAAATAAACATAAAATACCAAGTTAAAACATATGTGTTGTCTTGGCATTTTCAAGTAAGTACTGGCTGTGTCATATTAGAAGGACTATGTCTTCTTGTTTTGTTAAAGTATTTGTCCTGAAAATGCACTGTATCTGAGATGATTGAGTGCAACAGTAATGAGAAGTTATTCTGAAATCATTTGAGAAACTGATAGTCATTCAGCAGTCTGTGATATTATGAAATGACACCTGAAAGACTGTGTGCTGCTGCAGAAGAGTGAGTTTATCGCTCTTAAATACTTGAGCATTTCACCTTTTCATGGTGTGCTAACATAGGTTACAAAACCACACGTCATTCGGTGAAATGCCAAAAAACACTTTTGATGTTTGAAAAACAAGTAGATGTTGTGAATAGTTGTGATTGATTTTACTGGTCAAGTTCACTGTTAGAAATAGGTGGCCATTTGATTGCCTGCAATATCAGCTAATGTAGAAGTGTGATCATTCAGTGTAATGCAGACCATTGTTACACTGAATGACTATCACTGGAGAAATAACAATTCTAGTATGTTATTGATGTTACAGATAAATGAGGCATGTTTAGAGTTGAAATAATAAATATTAATATCTGAATGCATTTTGGTATTGTTTAATTTGATTATTGATTAATTATAGACACCCATGAACAGAGTGTAAAAAGCCCAAAAGCTACTAAACTAAGTGTAGCTTGGGCGGCACTCTTAAAGCCTGTTCACAGCAAGAACAATAACTCTCAAATAACTATAACAGTAACTGTTGGCCACCGCACTGATGAACAACAGCACTGTTCAAGCATGTGCTGCAGATCTGTGGTCTTTAAATGCTCCAGCTCTTTAAAGCTGAATCAATTCTAATTAGCTGTCAATGCTTTTATCAGCTGGAAAAAACAATCCATCAGTATCCTACAAAATAAAAGAGATTCCAGCAATGTTGTTTCTCTGTGCAGTTATTTGTGCTGCTATTCTTTACAGAAGGGTTTTTTCCTTTTTGTCGTTATCCTTACCGTACTTGGTGTGAACGTGCCTTTAGCCAGAAAAGAGAAGGGTGTTGAGGAATGTTCTGGGCAGAGAGAGCTCCTCACTTCAAGAGAGATCACTGAGGGGTTCTCCACCCAAATACTCATCCTGATCAGGACATTTATGTTAACGTGACAAGCTAAGCAAGCATGACGGGAGCATCAGGAAAATGCTTATTATATTTCAACATCTGTTTCTGCAGTCCTTTACTCAGGGTTATTATTAAAACTCATTTAATGACAGATTAATACTAAAAATATTTCAGTTATGGGAACATTGGCAATGTTATCTCTCTTTTTGGCAAATCGTCATTCAGTGTAACATATATTTGTGTACAAATGAAACAACTTACTTATTGTCACGATCATTAGCTGGAGTGCCCATGAACTTCAGTAGAGGGCTCCACTCAGTACCATTCCACCCATCAACCACCTGATGTCACCATATCATCACTTGGACACTAGCACCTCTCATTCAGCAGCCAATTTCCTTGCCACACCTGCACCTCATTTACACACACATATAAGCACCACAATCACTCTCACTCAGTGCAAAGTCTTGTTTAGCCTGTCTAACATTTCCGAGCTTTTCTCCCTGTGTTTGTCATTCCTGTGTTTAATCGTTGGACTGTGTACTCCGACTCTGATTCTCTGCTGCATGCCCCGATCTCTGCTTGTTTCTGGTTTCGACTCTGGTTATCCCTGACACACCTGATGCCATTCCTGATTTCTGCCTGTTTGATCATTCTTAAATAAAGTGCTGCATTTGGATCCGAACGTCTCTGGCTCATCATTACAATTATGACCTGTACTTATTCATATACAAATAAGAATATATGATCATACTACATTTTTATGTTTTAAATGATTTTCACTTCACTTTGAGAGCTGCACTGTGATGCTTAAACAGTCTTTCAACATGTTATCAAATGATTCATGTTTTAAATATGCCTTACAAGATTTTTTGGTTTATAAATATTGTTACACTGAAGGACATTTTAGTGTGTCTTCTGTCAAAAATGGTAAAAAAATGCATGATTATATATATATATTGTTCATGAAATATACATTTAAACAGGACACATTCTAATGTCAATCAATCAATCATTCAATCACCTTTATTTATATAGTGCTTTAAACAAAATACATTGCGTCAAAGCACTGAACAGCATTCATTTGGAAAACAGTGTCTCAATAATGCAAAAAAAATGTATGGGGAAAAAGCTAAACTTAAAACTGTGTTGCACTTTTATTTATTTTTTTGATGCTTGAAACACAAAGAAGAGTTTGGTGGTTTGCAAAGATGAATTGTTGATGCTGATTTCATTTATTTTTAGGGCCCGAGCACCGAGGTGCGAGGACCCTCTTGTATCTGCTTTGTTTTTTATTAGGGCTCAAGCCCAAAGGGCGAGAGGCCTATTGTTTTCCTTAGGATTATTTTTTATTATTATTATTATTATTATTATTATTATTATTATTATTATTATTATTATTATTTTTTTCCAACGTCTCGGGGGCTTTTGGGGCCCTTAACGTGCTTAAAAAGTCTTGAAAATTGGCACACAGATTGGAACCTGCGGCCATTAGGGCCGGGCAGAGACTGATACACGGGCGTGGCACAGGGGCTCTACAGCGCCCCCTGGAATATGGAGGGCCATATATCATACATTCTTGCTCGTAGACGTATGAAACTCGGTACACATATAAATCTCATCAATCCAAACAACTTTTGTATTGCATATCATAGGCTCCGCCCAACAGGAAGTTGGCTATTTAGGGTTTAGTATTCAAATTTTTCGTCAAAGTTGTGGGGGCTTTTGGGGTCCTTAACATACTCAAAAACTCTTGAAAATTTGCGCACACTTTGGAATCTGTGGCCTTTAGGAGCCTGCAGAGGCTGGGACCCGGGCGTGGCACAGGGGCTCTACGGCGCCCCCTGGAACACAGTCAGAAATGTTGATGTATAGCTCACACATACTTGCACATTTTCATATGAAACTCAGTACACATATAGATCTCATCGTGCCGAACAACTTTCGTATTGCATGTCATAGGCTCCGCCCATCAGGAAGTCAGCTATTTAGAGTTATGTAAAAAGCGCATGCTCTGGAATTTGAAATACTTGTCATAGGTTTTTTTCTCGATTGCCGCCAAACTTGGTCAACATGATCTCAAGACACTGGGGATGAAAAATTGCCAGGGGATTTTTGATATCTCGAACGGTTTGCTCGTGGCGAGGCGTGGAAATTATGGCGAGAAATGAGAAACAGGAAGTGTCTAATACCGTCCACATACATTTCCTGATTTTAATCAAACTTCATCAGATTATTCGTTGTATGATGTCGATCGCATATATGTGACTATTAGGAGTCAAAGTTATAGCGCCACCAACTGGCAGAAGGAAGTGTGTCATTTTCAAAATGATTTGAATTCAGCATCTTATTATTACTCGATTTGCTTCAAACTTCATCAGAATAATGTTAAAACACAGCCGATATAAATCTGCAAGGGGGATATTGATATCTAAAAAATTGTTGGCGTGGCAACATGTCAAACTGGAATACTTCTCAGGTGATTTTGAGGCAAATAACATACTTAGAATTTCACAAAACTCTGAACACACATCAGTATTTCTGATAGGAACTTAAATTGTGAATGGATTTTGGATAGCTTGAATGGTTTTGCCGTGGTGATTTTTTTAAATGACCTTACAAAGGGAAACATTATTGTATTTTTAAATTGCAGCTTCCAAACACGTCAAAGAATTTTTTCATACAGATGAAAAAGTCATTCTGAGGAAATATGCATAGTTTCACGACTTTACAACACTGTATGGATAACAGAAAATTAAAAAAACTGTCAGACATCTCATCTCACTCTGTCCCTCTGTTTGAGTATATGTGCTTCAGACTTCCATTGTCTGAGAGAAATAGCGCCCCTACAGGTTCAATTCCCGGACTTTTACTTTCACTTTTAAATCGGTTAAAAATACAAACAAATACTTAGATTTAATTCACACTGACAAGCTAAACCAACATATCTGATTATTACCGGTTCAGGGCTCATGGATAAATTATTTCTGGCCAGAGATACGTGAGAAATAGGAGAGATGAATCACCGCTGTGATCACGAGCGTCTGGAGTAAAGAGCTCAGAGAAAACGAATTTATTCCTGTTTTAAAGCTTTTAAAAATAAATTATTACAGCGATATCACACAATCAACCAATTAGAACACACCAAGAGCTAAATTAAGATGTTTTTGAACTGTTTGTGTGAAAATGAAATATTTGCAGCTGCCTATCTGAAATCACCGCCTCCGATCAGCGCGTACAGTGTCCAGCACAAAACAAACGAATTTATTCTTGTTTAAGAGCTTTTTCAAATAAAACATTACCACAAATGCACACAATAAACCCATTGTAACACAACAAGAGCTAAATGCAGGTGTTTGTGACCTGTTTAAGTGTGCAAGACTATTTGAAAGCGCGACTGGCAGAATAACATATCTCTCGAGCTGCAGGATTCTGGCTTTCGTCGTACGAACGAACACATCACGGACAAGATTATTTCAAAACGCATAATAGCTTGGCGACTATAAACGAAAACAGCCACGTGAACATAAACTGTTGAGAAATATATCTGAACTGGATCTACTGGATTTTAATATTAAGTGACCGCATATACCAGCTGCTTCTGTCTTCAATTTTAATCTATATAAAAAATGAAATTCATTCATCTTGGCTGCTTTTTTAATGTGTGTACGTATTTATTTATTTATTTATTATTTTGCTCTAACAAGAATTAATCTATATTTAATTAAATCAATTACATTTGATTTTACATTTGATTTGTCCATATCTGCATCTAAACGCCTAAAAACCTAAAACATGCTCTATTATACTATTGTTAGCAATTTCTTTATCGTCCAATTTATCTGGTGTACACACTTTTATTTTCATAATAAACTCGTTTGTTAGATTATACACAGTTAAAGTGGTCTATAATAAATATTAACAGGTTTTATTCAAGCTGTTTAGAATGATTGCAGTAGGCTAATTTTTTTTTAATGTAAATCCAAAAAAAAAAAAAAAACATTGGAAAACAATGACTGTTGTACTTTTTTATACATTTTGTATAATTTCATAGTTTATGCATTATAGTTATAAAACAAATAAATGTAGCCACTCACATAGAAATCTTAGGCCTTATCATTTTCTGACAGTTTTAGGGATTTTTAAAAATCCTAAAAAACCCTAATTTGTGCTGCAAATAATAATTTCAAACTCAAAAAGTAAATAGTCAGTTCATGCTTTATAAAGCCTTGTCCCAATATTAATAGTCAGTAGTAAGCAGTTTATAAATACAGCTATAAATAGCTTGTTTTTGGTTTATAAGCACATTTATTAAAAAGGAGAGTAAAGGATCAGTTATCTTCCTATGAAAACTAAAAGATAAAAATAAACAAACAACAACACAGATTGATACAGAACAGAAAAATAAATTTTATTGTGGATTTATGATAAAATCAGCCTGTAAATGAATTCATACTCCTCCTCATACTACTCCATACTCCATTTTCAACATGATACTGAGATATACTGAGATGTTAAATTGTGAATGGGTTTAGGATAGCTTAAATGGTGTTGCCATAGAGATTTATTAATGTAACATAAAAAAATACAATAGTTATTTTACTATATCTTTAAAATTTTTCATTCTAACTCTTCATAATTTTTTATATAAGTAGAAGTCCTCATTTGAAGGAAGTACAGTAAGTTTCATAGCTTTTTCATTTTCAAGAGCCAGCCTAAAATTAAAACTATCATAACTTATAAATCAAGCTTGCAATTCTTAGTACCAATAATGGTCACCAGAGGGAGCTATAGGATTACTTTTAAATAATTATTGTAGAAACGAGTATGATTTAAATAATTTATAGAAATCTTTCAAATAAAATAATATGTATTTTAGGAATTTTACTGATAAAAATGACCCTCACTTAATTAGAATAACAAGCTGAAGTATTGTGAACTGTATATTAAGAATAATTCTTTATAGGCTTTATGGACAGATACGTTTTGAGTGACTCTTGAAGGATCAGCACCACATCCTCTTTTACCACTGTTTAAAGAACTGATCTTACAGAACAGGTGTGAATGAATTTTGGATAGCTTGAATGGTTTTGTCGTGGTGATTTTTTGAAATAATAGTAAAAAAGGAACCAGTAAATGTCTTTTTATTTTTTTTAAAGTGCAGCTTCTAAACACTTAAAAAAATGTACACATAAAAGACAAGTCATTCTGAGGCATATTTCCTCAGAATGACTGGTCTCATGACAATAGTTTCATGACTATACAACACTGTATGGATGATAGAAAATAAAAAAAACTATCATACATCTAATGTCACTCAGTCCCACTGTCACTGTGGGTAGTGTGTGTGTGTGTGTGTGTGTGTTTGTGTGTGTGTTAAGTGAATTAGGTGTGAAACTATCAGGGAGCATTTAGTCTCCAGCGCCAACATTTTACAGAACTGCCACTTTCCTGGAGTCTCCAGAATTACTCGGTGTCCGGCTCTGAGAGACTTAAGATCCCAAAAAATGATTTAATTAGAATACCATGAAGTATTGTGAAATACTATATATTAAGACTTTATATATAGGCTTAATGAACAGATTAGAGTGACTCGTGAAGGACCAGCACCACCTCCTCTTGTTCGATGGTTTGAGGAATATATCTTCCAGAATCCAGGATTAAGATTTAGGAGCTCATTTTTATTCCACCTCCTTTCCTGAAAAGTCTGTCTTGCAGAATTGACTAAAAATTAATCTTCACATTAATTACTAATTATTTTGCAATTCTTTTTGTCAGTTCTTCTTGACCTGTTTTTCTCTTCCAGCTTTCCTGGACTATTGTATAGCACTCATAAATGATTAAATAAAAAATAATGGTAGTTATTAAGATTGATATGGTTTGGAATTGGTAAAATGTGCTTGGAAAAACATCACAATAAAACAATGTTTTAATGTTTAAGTTTGGAATATTAACTGACATGAATGAATGCTATATAAATATTGTTCATGTTAACATAATGTTTATGAATGGAATCTTATTGTAAAGTGTTACTTAAGTTATATATATATTGTTCTGTGAATGTGATTTTAAAGTCTAGATGATTCGGATTAACCCTTTAACTGCCATATCCTTTAAAACCTCACTGCCAGAGGGATATTGTGAATGCATGTGCCCGCTGGGCACAGTTTACCTGATGCCACCGGGGTGGCGATGGCACTGGTGGCTTGAGCCCGCCATCGCTGCTTGCAGCTATATTTATTATTCTTCTTCTTCTTCTTCTTCTTCTCCCGAATGAATCGCATTTTTGAGGGCTTTAACATGCTCAAAAAGTCATGAAACTTTGCACACTCGTCAAACCTGGTGAAAATTTTCGTCTGATATAGGATTCAGAAGAGGGTGTGGCAAAATGGCTCGACAGCGCCACCTATACCAAGAAAATCAACAGCCTTCCAGCTATGTTTCACGTACATGCACGAAAATTGGCACACATATGTAACACACCAATACCTACAAAAAAGACTCTTGGAGCGAAATTCTAAACCCAACAGGAAGTCGGTTATTTTTAATATTATGAGCATATTTTGTGTAATTTTGGTCATTTCCATGTGTTGTATTTTAACGAACTCCTCCTAGAGAGTTCTTCAAATCAACACCAAATTTGGTATGCCTAATCTAAAGGCCTTTGCGATGTTAAATTGCGAAGATCCTGACTTTTCGTTGAAGGGCGTGTCCGTGGCGGCCTGGCGAATTTCGATGATTCGCCATGAAAAATGAAGTTGCTATAACTCACACATACAATGACCAATCTGCCCCAAACTTCACATGTTTGATGAGACTCCAAACCTGAACAGATTGACATGCCCATATTCAGTTATAGTCATAGCGCCACCTATTGGCAACAGGAAGTGACATATTTTACGCTGCGACGAACTACTCCTAGAAATTTTATGACATCAATGTCTTTTTTGTGGTCAGTCTAATCTAAAGGCCTGTGCGATGTTCAGTTGTGAAGATCTTGAGTTTTCGTTAAAAGGCTTGTTCATGGCGCCGCGACGAAGTTCGATGTCTCGCCATGCGAATAAAAGATGTTATAACTCAGGCATAAGATGTCCGATCTTCCCCAAACTTCACATGTGTGATAAGAGTCCTGGCCTGAACAGATCTTCAGGCCAATATTCCACCGGGTGTGGCAGAATGGCTCTATAGCGCCACCTATACACTTTCAACGGAGTGCGCCTCGAGCTATGTTTCACATACATGTACAAAAATTGGTACACACATGTAACACTCCAATACCTACAAAAAAGTCTCTTGGTACGAAATCCGGATCCCAACAGGAAGTCGGTTATTTTGAATTTTCCCTTCAAAATTGGTGTTGTTTTTGCCATTTTCAGGGGTTGTACTTTAACGAACTCCTGCTAGAGATTTATTCAGATCAACACCAAACTTGGTCAGTGTAATCTAAAGCCCTTTGCGATAATAAATTGCGAAGGACTTGAGGTTTCGTTAAAGGGCGTGTCCATGGCGGCCTGACAAATTTTGATGTTTCGCCATGAAAAAGGAAGTTGCTGTAACTCAGACATACAATGTCCAATCTGCCCCAAACTTCACATGTTGGATAAGACTCTTGACCTGAACAGATCTACATGCCAATATTCAGTTATAGTCATAGCGCCACCTATTGGCAACAGGAAGTTACATATTTTACACTGCGACAAACTACTCCTAGAAATTTTATGACATCAATGTCTTTTTTGTGGTCAGTCTAATCTAAAGACCTGTGTGATGTTCAGTTGTGAAGATCTTGAGTTTTTGTTAAAAGGCGTGTCCATGGCGCCGTGACGAAGTTCGATGTCTCGCCATGGGAATAAAAGATGTTATAACTCAGGCATAAAATGTCCGATCTTCCCCAAACTTCACGTGTGTGATAAGGGTCCTGGCCTGAACACATATGAAGGCAAATATTCCATTGGGTGTGGCAAAATGGCTCGATAGCGCCACCTATACACTTTCAACGGAGTGCATATGCACTTTCAACGGAGTGTGCCTCGAGCTATGTTTCACGTACATGTACAAAAATCAGTACACACATGTAACACACCAATACCTACAAAAAAGTCTCTTGGTACGAAATCCGAATCCCAACAGGAAGTCAGTTATTTAGAATTTTCTCTGCAAAATTGGTGTTGTTTTTGCCATTTTCAGGGGTTGTACTTTAACTAACTCCTCCTAGATATTTATTCAGATCAACACCAAACTTGGTCAGTGTAATCTAAAGCCTTTTGCGATCTTAAATTGCGAAGATCTTGAGGTTTCGTTAAAGGGCGTGTCCATGGCGGCCTGACAAATTTCATTGTTTCGCCATGAAATAGGATGTTGTTGTAACTCAGGCATAAAGTGTCCAATCCTCCCCAAACCTCACATGTTCGATAAAAGTCCTGCCCTGAACACATCTGAAGGCCAATATTCCATTATAATGATAGCGCCACCTGCTGGCAACAGGAATATTGGCACATATATGGAATAAACATTGATATATTCTACTTATATTTATGAGTTTAAACGCATATTTCTCACCGTTCACCTATTAACTAAAGCCACTCGCTGCCGGTGAGCCCGGGTGCGAGGGCCCGTTCATCGCTGCTTGCAGCTTTAATTAGGGCTCAAGCCCGAAGGGGCGAAGAGCCCTATTGTTCCCCTAAGGATTATTCTTTTTCTTATTATTAGGGCTCAAGCCCAAAGGGCGAGAGGCCTATTGTTTTCCTTAGGATTATTTTTTATTAGGGCTCAAGCCTGGAGGGCGAGAGCCCTATTGTTTTCCTTAGGATTATTTTTTATTATTATTATTATTATTATTATTTTTTTCTAACGTTACGGGGGCTTTTGGGGTCCTTAACATGCTCGAAAACTCTTGAAAATTGGCACACAGATTGGAACCTGCGGCCATTAGGGTTGGGCAGAGACTGATACACGGGCGTGGCACAGGGGCTCTACAGCGCCCCCTGGAATACTGAGGGCCATATATCATACATACTTGCACGTAGACACATGAAACTCGGTACACATGTAGATCTCATTAAACCAAACAACTTTCGTACTGCATGTCATAGGCTCCGCCCAACAGGAAGTTGGCTATTTAGGGTTTATTATTCATATTTTTGGTCAAAGTTGTGGGGGCTTTTGGGGTCCCTAACATACTCAAAAACTCTTGGAAATATGCACACACTTTGGAACCTGTGCCCTTTAGGAGCCTGCAGAGGCTGGGACCCGGGCGTGGCACAGGGGCTCTACGGCGCCCCCTGGAACACAGTCATAAATGTTGATGTATAGCTCACACATACTTGCACATATTCATATGAAACTCAGTACACATATAGATCTCATTGTGCCGAACAATTTTCGTATTGCATGTCATAGGCTCCGCCCAACAGGAAGTCAGCTATTTAGAGTTATGTAAAAAGCGCATGCTCTGGAATTTGATATACTTGTCATAGGTTTTTTTACTCGTTTACCACCAAACTCGGTCAACATGATCTCAAGACATTGGGGATGAAAAATTGCCAGGGGATTTTTGATATCTCGAACGGTTTGCTCGTGGCGAGGTGTTGAAATTATGGCGAGAAATGAGAAACAGGAAGTGTCTAATACCATCCACATACATTTCCTGATTTTAATCAAACTTCATCAGATTATTCTTTGTATGATGTCGATCGCATATATGTGACTATTAGGAGTCAAAGTTATAGCGCCACCAACTGGCAGCAGGAAGTGTGTCATTTTCAAAATGCTTTGAATTCAGCATCTTATTATTACTCAATTTGCTTCAAACTTCATCAGAATAATGTTAAAACACAGCCTATATAAATCTGCTGGGGGGATATTGATATCTAAAAATATTGTTGCCGTGGCAACATGTTAAACTGGAATACTTCTCAGGTGATTTTGAGGCATATAACATGCTTAGAATTTCATCAAACTCAGAACACATATCAGTATTTATGATAACTAAACACTGGCAAAAGTTCATAAGAGGGCGTGGAAGAGGCACTCTATAGCGCCACCTTTTGTCAAAAGTGGGGGGGTTAGTTTTAGCTACAGACACCAAACTCGGTACAAAAATTGTTCTCATCAAGACGGACAACTTTCTAATTCACAGTCATCAGCTACGATCAACAGGAAGTCAGCTATTTTGATTTGAATGTGGATTTTTTTTTTACATTTAGCTGTGAATTAATGCATACTGCTCAGAGGAGAGTAACACTATACACACCAAACTTTGTCTACATGATGCCAAAACATTTTAAACAACTTAAATTGCCAATAGATTTTGGATAGCTTGAACGGTTTTGTCGTGGTGATTTTTTTTAAATGACATTAAAAATGGAATTATTAATTTTCCTGCATTTTTAAATTCCAAAACACTTCAAAACCTTTTTTCATACAGACAAAAAGTCATTCTGAGTAAATATGGATAGTTTCATGACTTTACAACACTGTATGGATAACAGAAAATTAAAAAACTCTCAGACATCTCATCTCACTTCTGTCCCTCTGTTTGAGTGTATGTGCTTAGACTTCCATTGTCTGAGAGAAATTGCGCCCCTACAGGTGCAATTACCGGAGTTTTAGTTTCTCTTTTAAATTGGTTAAAATACAAATAAATACTTAGATTTAATTCACACTGACAAGCTAAACCAACATATCTGATTATTACCGGGTCAGGGCTCATTAATAATTGATGTGTGGTCAGTGATACGTGAGAAACACAAGAGATGAATCACTGCTCTGAGCATGAGCGTGTGGAATGACGAGCTCAGAAAAAACGAGTTTATTCTTGTTTTATAGCTTTTACAAATAAAATATTGCAGCGATATCACACAATTCACCAATTAAAACACACCAAGAGCTAAATTCAGATGTTTTTGAACTGTTTGTGTGAAAATGAAATATTTGCGGCTGCCTATCTGAAATCACCGCTCCGATCAGCGCGTAGTGTTACGAGCTGAAAACAAACGAATTTATTCTTGTTTAAGAGCTTTTTTAAATAAAATATTGCCACCGATGCACACAATACACCAATTATAACACAACAAGAGCTAACTGCAGGTGTTTGTAACCAGTTTAAGTGTGCAAGACTATTTGAAAGTGCGACTGGCAGAATAACATATCTCTTGAGCTGCAGGTTTCTGCCTTTCGTTGTACGAACGTACTGGATTTGAATATTAAAGTGACCACATTTACCACTTGCTTCTGTCTTCAATTTTAATCTATATATATAAAAAAGGAAACTCATTCGACTTGGCTGCTTTTTTAATGTGTGCGTACTTATTTATTTACCTTTTTATACATTTTGTATAATTTCATAGTTTGTGTATTACAATTATAAAAACAAAAATAAATTTAGCCACTCACATAGAAATAGCTTAGGCCTTATCCTTTTTCTGACAGTTTTAGGGATTTTTAAAAATCCTAAAAAAAACCTTATTTGTGCTGCAAATAATAATTTCAAACTCATTTGATACTGACCTATGACATCCTGTGACATTATATTTATTTGAATTTACATAATCTCATGGATGTAACAGTAAATCTGTTCAGCTCACAGATCAATACTAAGCTGTAATGCAAGCAGAACTTTCACAAATGCTTATGAGTCATTTAAGGATTTGATAACACTGTAAAATAATGTCTAATTTGTTAACATTAGCAAATGCATTGATAACACTTTATAATAACTGCACTCATTAGTAAATAGTCAGTTCATGCTTTATAAGCCTTGTCCCAATATTAATAGTCAGGAGTAAGCAGTTCATAAATACAGCTATAAATAGCTTGTCCTTGGTTTATAAGCACATTTATTAAAAAGGAGAGTAAAGGGTCAGTTATCTTCCTATGAAAAATAAATAAATAAAAATAAACAAACAACAACACAGATTGATACAGAACTCAGAAATGTTATTGTGGATTTATGATAAAATCAGCCTGTAAATGAATTCATACTCCTCCTCATACTACTCCATACTCCTTTTTCAACATGATGCCAATATACTGAGATGTTAAATTGTGAATGGGTTAAGGATAGCTTAAATGGTGTTGCCATAGAGATTTATTAAAGTAACATAAAAAAAACAATAGTTATTTTACTATATCTTTAAAAATTTTCATTCTAACTCTTCATAATTTTTTTTATATAAGTAGAAGTCCTCATTTGAAGGAAGCACAGTAAGTTTCATAGCTTTATCATTTTCAAGAGCCAGCATAAAATTAAAACTATCATAACTTATAAATCAAGCTTGCAATTCTTAGTACCTATAATGGCCACCAGAGGGAGCTATAGGATTACTTTTAAATAATTATTGTAGAAACGAGTATGATTTAAATCATTTATAGAAATCTTTCGAAATAAAATAATATGTATTTTAGGAATTTTACTGATAAAATGACCCTCACTTAATTAGAATAACAAGCTGAAGTATTGTGAACTGTATATTAAGAATAATTCTTTATAGGCTTTATGGACAGATATGTTTTGAGTGACTCTTGAAGGATCAGCACCACATCCTCTTTTACCACTGTTTAAAGAATTAATCTTACAGAACAGGTTTGAATTAATTTTGGATAGCTTGAATGGTTTTGTCGTGGTGATTTTTTGAAATAATAGTAAAAAAAGGAACCAGTAAATGTCTTTTTATTTTTTTAAAGTGCAGCTTCTAAACACTTCAAAAAATGTACACATAGAAGACAAGTCATTCTGAAGGCATATTTCCTCAGAATGACTGGTCTCATTACAATAGTTTCATGACTAATACAACACTATATGGATGATAGAAAATTAAAAAACTATCATACATCTGATGTCACTCAGCTCCCACTGTCACATGTGGGTAATGTGTGTGTGTGTGTAGTGTATGTGTGTGTGTGTGTGTGTGTGTGTTAAGTGAATTAGGTGTGAAAACTATCAGGGAGCATTTAGTCTCCAGCGCCAACATTTCAGAACTGCCACTTTCCTGGAGTCTCCAGAATTACTCGGTGTCAGGCTCTGAGAGACTTAAAATTCCAAAAAAATGATTTAATTAGAATACCATGAAGTATTGTGAAATACTAATATATTAAGACTTTATATATAGGCTTAATAAACAGATTAGAGTGACTCGTGAAGGACCAGCACCACCTCCTCTTGTTCGATGGTTTGAGGAATATATCTTCCAGAATCCAGGATTAAGATTTAGGAGCTCATTTTTATTCCACCTCCTTTCCTGAAAGTCTGTCTTGCAGAAATTGACTAAAAATTAATCTTCACATTAATTCCTAATTATTTTGGCAATTCTTTTTGTCAGTTCTTCTTGACCTGTTTTCTCTCAGCTTTCGTGGACTATTGTATAGCA
>NW_020529102.1:0-22744 GCF_003368295.1 Carassius auratus
AATCGCATTACTATGAATCAAGAAAGTGCAACATTCCATATGGTGGAATAAGCCCTATACCTCTAAATGAAAGAACCAACCGCCACATAGCTGGCCAAGCTGGAAATATAAACATGTTGAATGCCTTTTGAGCATATGAAACAATATTTATGGGGCAGTTGATGTCAGATTTTGTTGATGATTTAAAAAAAAAAAATGCAATAGTACACTTCTTGAGTTCGGGGAGTGAGGTTTAACCATACAGCTTTTACCAGCTGGCCTCCGTCACACAAACACTGAATCAAACAAGGCAGTGAGGCCAAATAGATTTTGAATGCTACTATCTACATTTAAGATCAGGGTTGGAACCTAGAATCGGTTCATATTCAGAAATAGTTTGAATCTTTACATCATCATCAGTAAGTAAGGAGAAAAGGTAATTGTTTTTATGCAATGAACCACTGAATCAATCATTTAACTGATTCATTCAGAAACAGTGATTCATTCACACATTCAGTGACTGATGTGTTCAAAACAGTATAATCTTTAAGGAGGTATTTTTTAAAAATGCTAATACTTTGCAGATGTAAAAAGGAAGGTCTATATGAATGTGTGAATAGTCTGGACATACTACATATGTCCCATAATCACATAACAAAAACATAATGATGACAACATAGTAGGTCATCCTTGAACATTTTGTCTAATGTTTTAAGAATACTGTGAATTCAGACATACTACAAAACTCTTGGTTTTGTCCATGCAACAACATCTCTACTGAAACTACAGCATGAAACAAACAGCTACCAATAGTCTTATTATAAAATGACCCTGATGATCCATTTTGTTTTTTTTTGAATTAGAGACATTAATGATTAGTTGGATTTCTGAATGAAAGACTAATGAGTCAGTTCTTTGTAGTGGATCATAAACACAAAAATATTAACAGTTTATTCTGATTCCTGACCGAACAACTCTTGTGAGTTGGTAAGAATCAAACACATTCAGCTTTAACTAACTGACTTAAATGTAGTTACCGGCTGGCTGTTTATATGACTTTATGCACTTGGATACCAATTATGCAGTTTTTGGATATTCAATTATGCAATATTGCTGAATATTGTTTCAAATATTTAAGGCCAGTTATTGGATTGCGTTTACCCCACCTCTAAAACATGAAATCACACAAAGTCTGTGGAAAACACCTTTTGCAAGAATTGTTTTAAACTGAATTACTAAAGAACCAGAATCAAAATATTCTCTTGCTTTATGATCACCATTCTATAAATCATATTTGTCCAAAAAAAAAAAAAAAAACTAAAAACTACTGGCACCGTTCAATTTATAGTTTGTGAAGTACTATTTAGAGCACTAATATTCTATTCAAAAACACAGTCAAGAAAAATTATACTAGACTTGCATTCATTCTGTACTGTAAGGTTTGTATGCCATTTCACTCAAGGACAGTGAACAAAAGGTGCCGCAAACGAATACAATTAATGATATGACCCTAGAGAGTTGGGCAGACCACTCTAGTCACTTCTTACAAAGACAGACCAGAAAAGTCTTCTGGGGGTCATAGCTCATCTTTACTGGTGGTGCAACTGTCTTCCACCAGTTGTTAATTGTCCTCAGTTGGTTATGATTATCTCAGCTCCATTCACAGTGTCTGTTTGTTTGCGGTTGCCCCAGGCTGATGCTAACTTAAAAAGCAACTTTATGTTTATTTAGGAGAGTAATTTAGTTGGAGCCAATCAAAGGTCTGTAGGCTGAATAAATAAATGCACTCACACACTGACCCAACAGACTGCCACGTGGCCGTTGCATTTTGCATTAAGCAGAAGTAAATTTCATATACTGAGAGCTATGTAATGACTTTATAAGGCTATGAGTCATAGGCACCAAATGACAGTAACACAAAGAGCAACAGCCTTGGAATAGCTTCTCTAAAATAAGCCATTTCCTCCCACTTGGCCCTCTAGCTTTCGGAATTACAGATCATTGCATGATTTTCCAGTAAAAACAGATGCTTAATCTGAAATAAACTCCTGCTCCGCCAGGCCTAGCTTTTCTGTTTAATAGATAAATGAAAACATTATGCAACATCATCAGGATCATGATTAGCAGTCTTGGTTTTCTCTTCAGCTTCATAGGCAATTTGACATTAACATGGTCTCATAGCAGTCGTTTGGGTGTGTTTTGAGCTGTTTATCATGTTTTGCCTGTGAGTGAGAGAACTGTTTTCTTTTCTGCTTGTATTGTCATGTATGTATGTCTTTGCGCTAAAATGGAATGCATACTGCCATGCTAATTGAAAAGGGGCAGGCACTCATTACCCTCTTCTCTTAGCCAGTCAGGCAGGCTGATAATGGCAGGCATGCATTTACCCGCCCATTTATATGCAAATCAAAGAAATCCCTCAAGGGATAAGTCTGTTCCTTCTCTCAAAGTCTCTTCCAACATTGTTACTCCAATTACTGTTGCGACCTATGTAAATTCTAAATCGATTACAAGTGCCCTGTACCTGTCTATGGGTTGAACCTGGAAGACTTCTCTTTGGCTGCAGAAATGGGAACTTCATCAGTTGTTGTTAAATGACGATTAAGGCTTGGGCACTGATGTTAATGGAACTTAGGTCAAAAACCTTGGAGGGATGATTTACTAACTCAGTTGTTGTCTGTGGACAACAGAACGTTTGATCTTATTAGTTAAAAGGGAGAGTTCAGTCTCACAGTGCTGTTTGTTATTCAAATGTGAAAAAGGATGGATTGCGTTAAATGGGTCATTTCCTCCTAACCTACAAATAAACTCCACAATGCCCCAGACTAATTTGTAATGGTTATAAAGTTTTAATTTGACTTTTGGGCCTGCAGTCCATGTTTATTAACTTTGGATCCATTTGTATGCTAGATTTTTGCCAGAGTTGATGCCAAATTATGTTAATGTTCATCAATGGTTGCTGGTGCTCATGTGTCCAGAAAACATGATAAACCAGTTCAGTCAAACCCTCACCCGATTCCAATTGGCTTCTAACCCCTACTAGCATTACTGTTTGTCCCGATTGAATCAATCCATGATGTTTTGTGATAGTGTTCTTGTAGCTCAACTGGTAGAGCACTGAGCTTGCAAGCGCAAGGTTGGGGGTGCAAATCCCAGGGAACACATGATTGTAGAAAATTGTTAGCCTGGATGTAATGTAAGTTGCTTTGGATAAAAGCATCTGTTAAATGCATAAATTTAATGTTTCTGAACTGAATCCAGTCAATCTGTACTTTTTTGACAGGTGACTGAGTTGACCAATGAAAACTTAAGCAAATTCTAAAATAAAATAAAATGTTTCACCTGGATAACTGGACTGTTCATGACAGACGTCAGCTGCTTCAAATCAGAGGTGTTCGCAGAGGGGGCCATCTTTTGGGCCACTCAGATTTACCAATCTTTGAATGTAAAAGGCTTTACATCAACTTTATTGATATCTTCTAGTCTGGACAGGGGACAAGAAATTACAGTATCTACCATATAATATCCGTTTAAATCTGTTTAAAATCAGAAGTACGATTCAGATCAGTCTTTAGTATCGGTTCTTTTCAGTGAATCCAATGGGTTCATCAGTAATCAAATGTAGAGCCGATCTAAATCAGTTCAAGATTCAATCTCGTTTAGACCAGGGGGGCAGGGTTTCATATTAGAAGCACCCCTGGACGCCGCCATTGGCTAGCGGACCCCCAACTGCTGTTAGCTTTCCATTGACTCCCATTCATTTTGGCGTCACTTTGACAGCGATTAACTTTACATCTGAGGCATTTAAAGACTCCATTTGTCTATTAACTATTTCTAAAGAAACACGAAAATGTATAAAAGGCTCCATTACATTGCATCTTACGTTATGGTCCCGTAGAAGCAGTTTTTGTAAAAAATAGGCTAACGATTGCGTCATAACCAGCGACTCTCTGTCGCACAGTAGAGAAATTACCGTATGGACAGGAGGAGAAGCTCGCAGACAATCCTTTACTTTCTATGAGGCTATCGGGGGGACGTAGAGGTATGAAGTCAAGGGAGATAATTAATCAGAATACTTACCAAAATTTGCTCCTGTTCACGCTTGCCTTCTCTGCAAGATTCAGTGGGTGATTCAGATGTCTCTTGGCACAGAGATTAGAAGACTTACAGGCTGCTCATGTGACATCTACATCATCAAGCTCAGTTTGAGTCTGCCCAGTACGCCTGACCCCCAGGAAGTGCGTGCTTCTAATTGACTTCATTTTTCTCCGTTGAATCCAATGGGGTCGCTGTGTCCATTTATTTTACTGTCTATAGTTTAGACAGTTCATTCACCCACTTCCTTTTTTGTAGCTGTTATCACTTCATAAAACAGTAACACAATATTTTATAGAAGACAGAAAGTCTAATTAAGAAGACAGAGTGCTAAATTAAGAGGAGTTTTACCTACGGTCATCTTAAACAAGCCTGCAAACAAATCCTGTCATTTTCCAGTGATGTAGAAAGTCTTCTTATACCTTCAACACTTCTACACGTGCACTTTAAGACTACAGGTAAATATGTATTCCCAAATAAGAATAGAGTATCAGAATACTAACAGTGCATGAAAACACTAAACAGTGTCAGCACTTTTGCTTCATGCAGTCAGGTTATCAAAAGCCAATAGATAATATTGTAGAAGCTTTTGTGGCCTATGTAGCTCTATGTTTACGCATCTCTCTCTATATATGTATGCATGTGTGTGTATAAAATGTATTATTTATTTATGGATTTTTACAGGATTATTTATTTTTATTATTTTTAATTATTATTATTTTTAAAGGGATTAGCCCTTTGATGTGTATTAACCAAACATTTTTTTTGTAAATAGATTATATGTAAAAAAAAAAAAAAAAAAAAAAAAAAAACTAAAAACAATAAAATAAATAATAACTAAAAAATAATGGCAGATGTTTTGAGTCACTGATAAATTCTGTGTGCACACAAGTATCTTAGGCTCTGGTGACTCACGCTTGTGACAGTGGGACAGTGACACAAATTCTGTTGTGACAGAATGTGCACCCCCATTGCCCCACTGAGACTGTCACGATGACATCCAAAAACAAGCGGCTTGACATTGCCATAGCTGTTTTCCACTGTAGTCTCGTTCAGCATGAGATCCATATTCCATGAGTCTGTTTGCACATTCACCAACTTTTTTCCATTGATTTCCTTTTGTTTTTCCCATCAGTTATCTTTTAACTTTTACATAAATCGTAGGTGTAGATAGTGTCCAAAAAGAATTATGACTATTAAACTAACCTTAAACATGTATGCATAATATATTTTTCCCTCCCATTGTCAAGCTTTTTCAGAGTAATTCTGAGCTTTTGCCTGGAGGTATGTATAAAGTGAACCATGGTAAGAACATGTTCATTGATATTTGCTGCATGCAGTGAAAATAACTACACAGGGGTCTTGTAAATAAGAAGAAAGGACATTATTAGAACAAATAGAGAAAGAACAAATTAGATGAAGAAAAAATACAAATTATTGTAAATAAGTTCATAATATGTTCAATTTGTTTTGATTATTGAGCATTTCAAACATTAATCATATTTTACTGTTTAATGTCATTTCATACCTTTGATTACAATACATACTGTACATGTAATACCATAATTTATAATTTGTCCCCTTGGAATTATAAGGTTCTATCTGACATTTTTGTCAAAATTGAGTTATTCACATATTCTGTGTATTTACATTATGTGATAGATTTTTTAATGTTGTGTACATTATGGGACTTTTTATTTAAAAAGCAACAATGTTCTAACTACACAGTTGAATGGAACACAATAACTAGAAGCTCAATATCTCAAAACTACTCGGAATGCAGATAGAACCTTATAATTCCAAGGGGACGAATTTCTATACATTTCTTAATTCTAATAATGTGTTTTTGAGAAGTTTTGTATTTTGACACTTACATCTGTTGTTACTCTCTTTCTTTTCTTTTTTCACCAGAGGCAGAGAAAAACTACAAATAAACCCTGATCCAAAAACGGTGCAGGCATGTAGGCGGTTAGATCGATAGCGCAGACAAACAGAAAAGAAGCTGACCTGATCTGAGGTCAACTAGTGGTAAACGAAAAGGTTTGAAACAAAAACTTGTCCTAAAGGATAAAACTGTAAGACTTAAAATTAACCGGTTTCTTCTAATGAAGGCATAGTAAGTATATGCCTTAAAATATTACATAATGAGGAAGAAATGTTGTGTTAATGCTTCTAATTTTAGGTTTTTGCTGTTTCTGTGTATTAATGACTTATTGTCATCAAGATCAGTTTGGTAAATATGATATCAGTAATAATGTTCTTTATCAAGATCTAGGCCCTAAGCATAAACATTGCAACCATTGAAATGTAATTCAACCATTAAAATTGTCTAAAAGGGATACTGGTTTTTCTGAGTAAATACTAAGGACTAGTCTGACCAACCTTAAGTTAGCCAATGGGTAATCAGTATTTCTTTTCAGAAGTAAGGGGGTGTTTACACAGTTTTCAACTAAAAATGGAACTAAAATGGTTAACACAACAACAGTGTTTTAAGCCTTAAAATGCAAACTTTTGAAAACAGGTTTCAAATGCATGTTTTTCTTGCAAATACAAATGTCTCCATTAGAGTCTACCATTAGATATTTTAAAAACAATGTCATCTGTGCTTGGAAAAAGCGAAGGACATTTTTTAAGTGCTTCATTTTTGTGCATATGTACCCTAAATTAATAAGAGCAATAATGCGCCAATACTGACGTAAACTGATGTAAATAAGTAACAAATAATTTCTGATTGACGCTTGAATTTTTGTATTTTTGAACATCATGGCTTTACTTTGTCCTTCAAACAATGACCAGATGGGAATCACTTCAGGATATCCTCACAGGGGATTATTCAAACCCTGTCACCTGGTACACGGTCACATTAGCAACAACACATGAGAGTAACAAAAAATTTCAGTCAAGTCATATTTTTTTTCCCTAATTGAAAAACAACAGCTTCATCTTGAGTGACTGGCCTTTGTGAACGTCTTGATCGTAAGCGACGGGTCTGATGGTTATTGCGGGTGCCGAGCAGTAAAGGACAGTTGCACAATGCATGCGGTCTAAAACCTGACAATTATATTTTATTAATCATATTCTCACGTTATACCGTAAGTTGATTTATGACCCTGGAAGGCACATGTGGATGTGCTTGTGGGGCTCATTTATTCTAATTGTTGGGAAAAGGAAACTGAGCAGTGTGACATTTCTACATAACTGTGAAACACGGGTTACTGAATGCTAAATTATTCATTTGGAGGTCTACAATAGAGTATGTTGGAACAAAGAAAGATGCAAAAGCACCTGCTTTACCTCAGGCTGGTGTGCAATCATAAAATTGAACTCCATGTGTTACAGTTTCTTTGGCGTCTCTCTCTCTCTCTCAGAGGCTAGTGTACCATGTACCATTAAGAACACATTGTTAAGCTGGATTGACAAGTCTTTTATATCTCTAGGGGTGTTTTAATATAACACTGCTGACAGTGTGAATAAGAATGAGTATTACAATGACATTCAACTGGCTGGTGTGTTATGCTCTATGTCCAAATTCAACTGCTTAAGTGGTCCGCTGCTCATTTGAGAAGAGTAGCCATAGCTGAAGGTTCAATGAAATGATTTAAAGAGGAATTATTTATCTGAATCATCCAAACTAACATAAAGGACATTCGAGCACAGCAAGTTTGATTATTTCTTCAGTTTTAAAAACGATGTGAACAATACATAGTGATTTTGTAAGTTTTCCCAACAGACCATCATGGCACTTCATAATTATTTTGTGCTTTGGCAAATCGGTGGGTACAGTACATTGTATTAATTGGTACAGTTGCATTCTTACGATCTGCTTACGCCCACTGATGGTTAGGTTTAAGGATGGGGACAGGGGTGGATTTACAACCTTAAATGTTTTTATTTTCCAAAAATCATAAATTTCCATATAAAATGCATCATATACAATAATTCATATGAAATTTCCACCTCAAAATAGTTCATGCACCTGAGTTGGTTCGTCAGACTGCACCGCTTGCTGTTGATAAAGCTAAACTACTGTAACTAAAATGAAAATGTAGCTGGAATATTATAAGTCTGAGGAATAAGACCACAGGGAGAAATTTTTATGCTCAAGGCAGATGTTTTTAAAGATTGACTGATAATCAGTTTCACAACTGATCTTTAACGGGATTGCTCATGATGTCAAGTCACCTTTATTTTTATAGCCCTTTTTACAATGCAGATTGAGTCAAAGCAGCTTGACAGTATTAAAAAAGGGAAATAGTGTCTCAAAGTTAAGCCACTGTCACCATACTGCGTTTTCCTAGTACATTCTGCGTTTTCCTATACATTGTTTTGAATTAATATGAAATTGTATACGATTTTAATGAGAAAACATTACCTAACAAATCACAGTTTTTAAATCTGAAGAGTCTTGCACATTCTTACAGTGCAAATGTCAATATACAGCCCTCCTTGGATATGATTGCCTCCAAGGTAACACTTAACCTAGGCTTCACAAAAGAAGGCAAAAACATACAATTTGCATCCCGAATGGGAAGAGAAACTTCTTTAGTGAACAACAAGTGTGCATGTTTGTTGGGCCACCAAAAACAAAATCTGTTTAAAAACAGTTTACATAATCTGCTGCTCAAAATATTTTTATAGAAGATGATTTATTCAAGAAAGATATTTGTTTGATGACACACTGGATGTAATGGACACAGCTCAGTTTGTTGTTTTTGTCAGAATGGCTTTCCAGGATTTTACAACAAAGGAGGACATCCTCACTGTTTTGCACTTAAAGGAGCGAACAAGAGGATATTTACAATGAGTTAAAAAAATATGTCAGTGAAAATTATATTCCATTCATAAACTGATAGCTATTACTATAGATGGAGCACCAGCAATGCATGGTGAGTGCCGACGGTGCTGTAATGACCCTGATTTTCCTGACTTCATGAATTATTATTGTGTGATTCATCAGCAGGCCTTGGCTGGCAAAGTTGTGGACTTTCCTCACATAATATGATAAACTTGATACAAGCAAAAAAACCTTAGCATCACTTATTCTTTAATGAGCTTGATACTGGGTGTGAAGATCTACTACTTCGTGCTGATGGTTGAGTTATGGGAAAGTGCTACAATGCTTTAACGACTTGTTGAGATAAACTGTTCTGTCTGCAATGAAAAAATAGCACAAGGAACTGTCAGATGATGTGTGGCTGTTGGACTTAGCTTTTCTGTCAGACTTCACCACAATCTGATTACACTCAACAATGAGCGCCAGGGAAAAGACTGACACCTGCCCCGCATTATAAGCACAGTGGATGCATTTAAGTCTAACCTTAGTTTTTTGATCACACATCTAAACAATGGGAGGCTAAAGCTTAAAAAACTGTCACAGAGCATTGAAAACAAACCCATCAATGACCAGGTTGTAGCCAAATTCCAGCAAGTATTTGCTTTGTCAAGTGGAGCTGACATGGTGATACAGTACTTAATTTGAAAAATCGCAGAGCTGAAAGCCAGATCAAGCACAGGGACTTTTGGGGACCTGTCACCAGAGACAATTTACCTTCCCTCACTGCATGAGCACTTTAAGTCAGTGTCTACCTTTGATCCATTTACTTTCAGCAAGATAGCATTTTCACAGATGAAAACAATTAAATCAAATTACAGGAGCCACCTTACTGACAGACACCTCACAGACTGCCTCACACTCTAGCTATGAGCCAAACTACACAGAGAGTATAAAGTCGTACCCATAGTCGTGAGTAACATCACTGCAGCAGTTTTGCCTTCTGATGGCATTGTGAAGAGTGATGCTGCATAGAACTGCACTTAGCTTAATTGAGAATGTTGTTTACATTTTGTTATCACAATGCATTTATAAAATGCTGATGGCAGTGCCTTCAGAAGCTTCAGTGAATACGCATTTTATTGTTAACAATAGCACTTTTAAACAGTTGACCATTACACTTTGTATGATCTGCTCACTGCGAGTGTGACAGTGTTGTTGCATTGTTTCAATAGGTACTGTACATCTTGCCTTTCATCAAGGCTGAGGTCACTGTGGGGGCCACTGATTTAGACTGTCAAAGACATAATACAGGCTGTTTCCTTGTAAATTAGGTGTTAGACTGATTTTTGCTTGCTTGTAATTTTGCATAAATGCTTTATCAAGAACAGCTTGCAGTACAATGAATTTATGTACAGTCCTCCCTGGAGACAAATGGTGCAAAGTGGCTGTCTCAAGGGCACGGTCATGACTCAGTATCCCATATGTCACTTCGACCTGGGATCAAATCGTAATATTTATTTTAGCAGATTGCAACCTTTACCCTTTTATTTCATAGGTCATTTTGAATTTGTGAATAAATTACCCACTGCATATATCTCTAATGGTTTACCAACTCATATTTTAATCAGTATAATGCCCAGTCGAAACTCTCCAATTGCATTGCACTATGGGATACCTGACGTGTACATGTTCCCTAATCCATGTCTGCAGGTTCGAGCTGGAAGATTAACGCAGCGGCCCCGTTGTGCAGCACACACCCCGTGCCGTTGTCTTGGCAGCTGCATTATCTTGGATGCTGTTTACCCTGAGGGAATGATGAAGAGGATTATTTTGCTTTTTTTCACTTCACTTTCAAATCCTCTCAACAAAGGGATTTCTTCTGTTATACATCCACCAAGCAGCAGAGGGAGAAGGCCCCTACTGAGTTCCTTTAGCAAAACTGCTTTGTGTGATTCAGTCGTGATAGGCCACATAATAATACAACTAAGATAAACATGTCCATGTGGGGATGCTTGTCAAGTGACAAGCTACTTTAGCACAAGAAGCTTAAATTATTTAATCCTTGTCGCATTTATAACATCATTGCATCATTTTGTTTGTATCTCTCACTCTTAAAGTTCAGTCTCTGATTCTGTCCTTAGACAGTAATAAAAAATGTTGTCTGGGGTATGTGCCAATAAATAGGCCTTGGCATTCATGATGAAAAGTATATTTAATGAAGAGATTTTAAAAAGCAATTATATGTGGCAGCCTACTGAGCTTCTAGTCAGTTAATTGGGGGAGCTTGAGCATGATCTATAATTTTATAACCAATAAACAGTCAAAGTAATAGATAACTGAAAATGTCAAGAGACAAATACTAGAAAGCATAATGTTTCTACCCTGTAATCATGGTCATTATTAACTCCCCTTTCAAAACGAAGTACTTTTAAGCACCCAGGCCCTTAAAGAAATTACAAAATATTCAGATATCTATTTACTGTCAGCAGTTTTGAGGCACCTACACATAGTTTAAATAGCATTTTTTTGGGTATGTCCATATCCAAAATCCATAGAAGAGCTGGCAAGTTCTCTAAGAAACAAAAAGAGAAAAGTAATGTAATATTTTAAAAATACAATGGATAATTTTGATCAATTAACTAAATTAAATCAGCTTCCTCAGACACAGTTTTAAAGGTAGTTTGCAGGTGAGTTGTTCCAATAACCATCTTGTTAAAGTTGCAATTGTATTAAATAATACAAAATCACAGTTAAGTAAGTTGCAAATAAGTTTGTTTTTGTGAGCAGCCATGGTGCATAGACTATAAATTAGATACATAAAATAAGAAAACATGTAAAAGATTAAGACAATATATATATATATATATATATATATATATATATATATATATATATATATATATATATATATATATATATATATATATATATATTATATATATATATATATATATATATATATTTGGTTATTTAGAACATAAAAATCTTTGCATGCAAGACTTGTCTTGCTCTTCAGTGTATTCTGTTGTTTTGGATAGTCTACATTATATACATTCTATACAGATTTCTATTGTAGCCTATAATACATTCAGAAAAACATGGTTTGAATTTATCATAGCTTCTTTTGGGTATATGGCGTTCCATCTAATCATAAGATTCTAAATAAAATTCGCAAGAAGCATCATCAGCTTCAAAATATCTAGAGCTGGTATCAACAACATGAGCAGATTTCAGCGGAAAAGACTCAATGGAATAAGCCGTGCCGAGAGGAGAGATGATGTAAGTGCTTATGTAATCTGCATGTGCGAGATGCACATTACAGCGCCCCCTGGAGGCCACAGCTGCCTCTCAAAGGAGTCACATTATGGACTGGATGGATAGAGTGTGACCAGAACTAGAGATCCATAATTCAGCCACTGCTACGTCTCCATAAGTGTGATATAGCATTATTTTTCTCCGTATAATTATTTAGATAATATTGTTTTATTATTATTATTATTATTATTATTATTATTATTATTATTATTATTATTATTATTATTATACTAGTTAACAATGAATGCCCAAAACTACACCTCCACGTTGAAATGAACCCAACCACAGCCGGCGGCTCAATGTTATGGACGTTTGTGGTCATCTGTGTATGTGAAAGATTTCAATTTCAGTTGTTTGCATGAAAAATTACAGTACATTCGAATATCAAACGCGCCTGTAGCTTAGTTTGGTGCAATATAGAAAATACTGATTTTATATATTTATATATATATATATATAAAAAAAAAAAAAATTCTGCAAATAATGAAATCACTATTTCATTGTTTGTGGTTTCTCAAGCACATGGTCCAATCGCTGCAGCTGGAAGGCGGGGATTACAGTAGGGCCGTGGCACATGGTCCAATTAGGAGAGAGAGGGGTGTGGCTGTCTTTCGCTCAATCTTTCAGCACCTTGGACAGCAGCTCGCATTCTACTGCTGGAGAGATTCTGCATGCGTGTCGAGGCTGCTCGCTTTCTCTTCTCCCAAATTACTCTGAAGAAAGAAACCGAGAAGAAGATTTCACAGAAAATCGTTCAGGTCGTGAAATTACATGTCCTTTCGATTCATTTTCTGTTCCATTTCAGACGTTGGCACGTTTCTATAAGCTGCTTCTCTGCGGCGTGTCTCCTCTGCGTCTGGGATCACAAACAACACGCGTGAGTTTTGCCGTGTACAGCAATTGAATTTCCATAAAACACGGCAAGTAACATTCATTTTACCAAAGTAAGTTTATACTTTATTATGTTTCTGATATGCCTCCTGAGAATGTTTACTAGTTGGATGCGACACCGTCCTGTGTAAGTGCCATGAAGTTTCTTGGTTCTTCTCCAGCCTGGTTCAGGCTTTAATTCACACTGAACCTCAACTCGCGTTTCTCCCCAAATCTATCATCTTGTTTTTTTTTTTGTGTGATTGTCAGACTTATTTTGGAAGATGAAGTTCTTCTGCGACTTTTTGTGCACATAAACATTCTGAAAGGAAGAAGAAACGAGGAGTCTTAATTCGTGCTGTGAAGCCGCATCACCTCCTATGCCGTTTTAACCATCTCGACGGCACGTTTTGAGATTGTCAAAGATAAACGTTGAAGTATAAATTCAAAGATAAAGATGAAGAAGTTCCGGAAGGTTTTGGACGGGTTGACCACTTCTTCACCTGTCAATCAAGGTGGATCTCCCGTGTGCGGCAGTGCGGCTGGGACCCCCAGTACGGCTCTGACGCCGCGGGAGCTGGAAATCCAGGAGACACTGATGTCTGAGCACTTCCAAATCTGTAAGGTGGGTGCCCCTCTCTAGCTTGTCGCAAAGGGCTCGTCTGTCATTGCAGCAGAAATGTGCAGCTAGTTTTGGCCAAGAGGCCTGTGCTAATCAATGCAGCTGTTGGGAGAACTCTTTCTGATAGAGCCACAATAGAAATTGCAGTGCACCAGCAGCAGACACAATACACACAGACACATACTGTAGTGGAAAGACACTGTCAACCACAAATATGGCCCCCTTCAAAACGTTAAAAGATAACCAAAGAATCATCAATTCTGTCACATTCACCACATTTTCACTGTGGTTTTGACTCTCTCTTTTAAGGGCTCAACCACAGACAAGTTTCTCAGTCCAGTGTTTAAATGTCAGTATGACCATATTGAAGTATTAAATGGACAATTCACACAAAAAAGCCTTTCACATTAGCATGACCATAATGAAATGTTAAATTGTTAGTTCACAGATAGCTCACAAAATATATTTCTGTCATTAGGCCTACTGACCCTCATGTTGATGAAAACCTGTATGAAGTTTTTTCTTCAGTAGAACACAAAAAGGAGTTGTTAGAGACTGACATCGTACATACACTTTTACAATTCACTTTTTATCTCCTCTAATGTAAGAATGTAATTTTGGAACAACATAACGATGAGTAAATGATGACAGTAGCCTGTATACTTTTTCATTTTGGGGTGAACTATAACTTTAACCTTACCTCTTAGTAGCTATAAGTTTCTAATCCATCAAAGTTCATTATAACTTTTTTCTATCTATCTATCTATCTATCTATCTATCTATCTATCTATCTATCTATCTATCTATCTATCTATCTATCTATCTATCTATCTATCTATCTATCTATCTATCTATCTATCTATCTATCTATCTATCTATCTATCTATCTATCTATCTATCTATCTATCTCTAGTCTTCCATTATATCTTTCCAACTTTCTGTCTAGTTCTACAGTATTTACTCAATGCTTTGGTAGTGAGATGCTCAGTATTAGGCATTCTCGGAACACAATCCTCTTCTCAGTAGAGAAGTCAAGTGATAGGGAATCGATTACATAACCGAGGTGTTTAGCATGTATAAAAAGTGAGAGTCTCCGGGCTTGTGTGCTTTTTTTCTGAAGCTATTTTTAGAGATGTTTTATTGCGGCTGGTCGGGATGGCTGAAGCTCACTGCAGCGCTTCTGCGTCCACTTGAATCGGATCGGTTCGAGCTTGAAATTAGACCGATCTAGGACGGATGTGTGTTGTTTTCCAACATAGCAAATAAGACAGCGGAAAAGCCGTAAGAAAGAACAAACAAGAGCCGTGACGGTTGAATGGAAGTGCAGGAATGTATCACGTGCAGGCTATGAAGCTGTTTGTGAATGTTCAAAGAACGCCACATTCATTCACTGGCGACCGGCACACGCCTCGTTCTCACAATGTATGATGTGACCGTGATGTTGTTGTGCTCTCCCCCGGGGAATATACGGTGAGAGACTCGCGCTGATACATGCACCCAACAGCCCCGAGTGACGTTTGGTTTTCATTGCCTTTCTCAACTTAAATAGATTTGCAGCATGTGTAGACCTTAACAGACCTCGCCAGCTAAACAAATGAGGTAAAACATCACATCTTGTCAGGAGGATGTATTTAAAGTAGGCTACAGGTAGTACATGTGTATGTTATTACTATATACAGTGCCGATTTTAATTGAAAGAATAGTTCATTCAAAAAAAATAAATAAATAAATAACTCAGCCTAAAGTGGACCAAAAGGTAGGCTTGATTAGTGTGTTTTTTTCATCTGAACAGATTTGGATAACTCTAGCATTACATCACCAATAGATCTTCTGCAGTGAATGGGGGCTGTCAAAATGGTGTCCAAAAATAATAAAAACATCACAATAATCCACACAACTCCAGTCCATCAATTATCATCTTGTTAAGTGAAAATCTGTGAGTTTTTATGTTCCACTCTCCATAATATTGTCTAAATCAGGAGAGAAATATGCACAGTTCAACCACCAGTTATAAGCAAAAACTTAAAAAAAATATGTTAATGAATTTTCACCTGAAAGGACAACAGGGGATTGACTTTTCACTGGAGAAAGCATTATTATATATCATATCATGGACTTATATTTTGGCTAGAACCAACAGTTTAAAGTTAAAATGCCTTAATGACGGATTTTTTGTTTTTGTTTCTTAGAAACACACAGATTTTCACTTCACAAGACTTTAGTTGATGGACTGGATAATGTGGATTATTTGTGGATTATTGATGTTTTCATAAACTGTTTGGACGGCATTCTGATTGCACCCATTCACTGCAGACGATTCATTGAGAAAGTGACTAATGCAAAAATCCTATATCTCGTATGGTTTTAAGATAATACATTTTTAGTCAAAATGTATTTAAAAAAATAAAAAAATCCATCACAAGTAGTTTTTCCATAAACTTATAAAGAAGGTGCACAGAGTCATTCAAACATGCACAAAACACCATCATGGTAACACACAACACTCAAATAATGCAGTAAACATTTATTAAACAACAGAAGATGTAACAAAACCCTATAACTGTCATGGCTCTGGACTGTGTTTGAGTGTTTTTCCCCTCCTTTTGCTTGCCCTGACAAAGTTTCCCCCTTATGTTAATTGTGTTTATTGCCCCCTATAGTTGTGTATTTATAATTGTCTACCCTGTGTTTCACCGTCCGGTATTGAATGTCAACCCCCTGTGCTATGTGTGCTCCTTTCTTCCTGTGATCAAAGATTGTTCTGTGTTAAAACATCTCCTTATTCCTTTGCTCCTGGCTCCTTCACAGTAGGCAAGTGTGACAGAATACTGGACCAAATACAGTTAGTTGTGTGTTTCCCCCCGTGTTTTGTTTCTGAATCCTTTTTTTTTACAGTGTTTTGTTTTCTGTTTTCCCCGTGTTTCCGTGGATTCCCTCACCGCTAAATTTACATCCCTCGGCGGTAAGGACCGTACCTCTTGGGGTATGCGGTTGAGCTTTCTGGATCGGGGCACATTTCCATAACCCATTCGACCTTCCAGAAACCACTGGACTAAGCTGGAGGGAAGCAATCATCCAGTGTCTGGAGAGTGTCTACTCAAAGCCAGACCTGGAGCCCAGCCCACCATCTCCCCGTTGTGCGAAGCTCAAGCCAGAGTCCACCGTTGACGGAGAGACCGAAACTGCCATGACCGTCATCGGTGCATGGCGCGACAGAGCTGAGGATTGCAGCGGAGCCGGAACTGCTCATGACATCAGTCCAGGTGTGAGAGCCGGTAACAGAGCTTGCCATGAGGGAGAAAGCAGTGGGCAGAGAGAGCACAGAGAAGAGCTCTGCCCCCTGCACCATGGCTGGGGTTGAGCTAAGTAAGGATTTGGGTGAATACAAAGCTGAGGAAAACTTAATTGACTTGTTTACCAGCATCCCCCTTTCCTTTTCTTCCGTCTGTAAACTCTGTACCTCCCATTTCTGAGTTTAGCCCAAAGAAAGTTCCTGTTCCCATGTCTAGCCCAGGGAGGCCCCGTCCCCAAGTCCAGTCCTGAGAGGGTTCTGGTCCCTAGTTAAGCACGGAGGCTCACAAATACTCATCCACCCACCCTCTCTTGCCTTCCTCCACCACTGTTGTCTGGTTGCTCCTCTGCTCACCTCAAGCCCACCATCAATACGTTGTCAGCTCTGCCATCCTCCATCATCACAGTGGCTGGTGAATCCCTGGTCTCCGCCTCTAGCATCTGAGACCCAGCTTCCGCCTTGGCCCTTTGACCAAGGGCCTCAACCATGGCTCCTCGCTCCCTCCTCTCCGCCATGGCCCATCAGTCCACTGGCTCCACCGGACTCCCCTTGTCCCTCCTTGGTCTGTTGTCGACCATCTGTCGCCTCGGGACTCCACTCCTCCGGCTGCGCCTCGTACCCCCGTCCCTCCCGCTCTTTCAGGCTTCTCCATCCCTTTGGCTACTCATAGATCCTCTGTCGCTCCGGCTTCACCGTGGCCTTATGGCCTTTCCTCCCTCTTAGTTGTGTATTTACAATTGTTTGTCCAATGTTTTGCTGTCTGATATCGAATGTCAACCCCATGTGCTACGTGTGCTCCTTCCTTCTTGTGATTAAAGATGGTTCTGTGTGAAAACTCCTACGTCTCCTCATTCCTCCGCTACTCGTTCCTTCACAGTAGGCAAGGGTGACAATAACTGATAACAAAAACTATTAAAGAATGTGATAATTTAAACAAAAAATTGTCAAATGTGGAGTGTAATGAAATAAATTCTGGGGATATCCGTGTGCAGCTTTTGACTATAAACAGTATTTTACTGTGAAATTTACATTAAATGTCTGGTTAGATCTTTTACAGTTTACTATGTATATACAGGAATCTACTGTTAACTTATTAACAGTTTTTTTTTTCTGTAGTGATTCTTCAATATTTTATAGTTACATTATTGAAACATTTTTTTTAGGTATGTTAGATATTCAGAACACAGAGGCAAACAGCACAGTACAGTAGCATCCGTACAACATGAACATCTACTACTTGTTTTTTCTTTAATTCCCTGAGGCTCCAAATGTGATTCCTCATGAAACAATCCCTTTAAATTTTTCATTATTTCCCTTTAAACACATTGGGTCTCATTCATGAAACACGAGCAGAACGAATTTTTGTGTAAATCGCGTGTAAAGTGGTTTTGGCATAAATTTTCGGATTCATTAAAACGTTCGTATTTTCCAAATGTTAGTTGGTACGAAAGAAATCTACACCTGCTCCCAGCCACGCGTAAATAGTGCGTTTAACGTCTGAACATTTTGCTCATTAATACGGCTGCATTTTAATTCACCTTAATCGGGTACATATTTACACAGCATTTTGAAAAAATATTATATATATTAATTACATACGGTTTTTTCTTTTAACTTTTATTATGAGAGCCAGTAATAGGATCTGTAATATGCTGCCAAACTTCCTTTTTTAGGACCTGATACGCCACTATGTACGCTTGCAAATTAAAGGGCGTTTTGAATGAACTTCTGATAATAAAACTTCAATTTCTGCAGCTGAGAAATGTTTGTTTTTCAGTCGCTTTTGAGAAAACACGTTGAAATCCTTTGTTTGGTGTCATAATATGATGCTCATATATAGTTGTCAGTCGGATTTAATGGGAGGGATTTATGGTAATTGAGAGTGAGCGTGCACGCGCGTCCCATTTACGACTGTTTGTAATTCATTAACACACACACACATTTCACTATCACATCTGACGTTTACGAAGTTTTTGTGAATCAGGAGAAGAGTTTTCGGGAAGTTCTCTTTACGCGCAAATCACTCAGATATTTACTCGTATATTTACGAATGTTTCATGAATGAGACCCATTCATTTATGAGGAACTGAATTCAGACTTGTTTGCCTCTTTTTTTGTACACACACTGAACAAAAGTAAAATGATAATTTTCTTTATATGACCCCTTCAATGAAACCATAAGAAATGGTGAATTGTATGAGTTATTATTCTAGAGATAGTATGAGTATAAAGGATCCACCTCATAGTCTGTCGAGGAATGCTTTATTTAGGATGTTGACAGAGACAGTGCTCTGGAGACGCACATCTGAAACAGACTGCTGAACACCTTCTCATGTGCTCAAGAACACTCTGTGACACCCATTTCTGGTTATGATCACTGAACTGAATCATGAGCTTTTGCCAACAGCTCCCGTCATGGACTGCCATGTTTCATGTGTGGTAGATTTAGATCTCTCTCTCCCTCTCACTTCTGTATATTCCTGGATCGATCTGGCATGCACAGAAATAATAGGATCAAAGGCATAGAGCAAAAACAGAAAAAAATGTATAGGTGTATGCACCATCATAATGGAAGATATAAACAGCAGGGTGCTTGTTTTTTTTTTTCTTTCTTCTTTTTTCTTTTTTTTTAAGCCAGTTATCAAGTTTTTGCTCTTGCAAATGACAAGAAAGAAGGTGTGGTTAGTTTCTGTTAGTGCTCTGTCAACAATGTTGGCTTCCTCTCCAGTGCTCTGAGACCGCAGTGGTGGCACAGCATGTGCTCTAGAGCAGCCCGCTCTGTCTGCATGTATCCTCATCTCTCAAAAGGAAAGCTGTGCTCACTCGACCAAAGGGAAACGAGTATGAATTGTATTGCACAGTGTCTATTGCTGATAGATTTTTTCATCATCAACACTGTTTGTAGATTCAACAGAGTAGTAGGGCCAGATAGAAATGATGAGATTGATAGTAGTAAAGAGCTAAAAATAAGGTATAGCCATTATGAGTGAGCTTAGTTCTCTTTTTCCCCTTCAGTATCTCTACCAATGTAAAAGTGTGCATAAATCTGTGCTAAAATCTATCCAGGTAATAGTATTTATTTAACTATATGAAGAGTGGAAGTTTTATTTTGATTTTTTGCATTTTTTAATCTAAGAATGATACCAGTGAAATGTATTCCAATCCTCTAGAAAAGCAAATTACTGATACTGATTTTTCAAAAGAAATACTGAAGGGATAGTTCACCCAAAAATGATAATTCTGTCATTAGTTACTCACCCTCATGTTTTTCCAAACCCGTAAGACCTTTGTTCTTCTTCAGAACATGGATTGAGATATTCAAGAGCTTTCTGACCCTGAATATACTGCAACACAACTGACACGTTCAAGGCCCAGAAGGATGTTGTTGTTACGTCTGTGTTTCAGCCCTAATTTTAAGAAAAAATATATTTAATTAATATTACGATAATACTTTTTTGTGTGCCAAAAAAACAAAAACAAAAAGAAATGGCTTAATTTAACAATTTCTTCGTTCCCGTGTCAGTCTTTGACTCGATTCACAAGCATACCATGACACATGCATGTTCTTAAATTGTAATAAATGTTTCACTATATCACCATTTGTATCAAATAAAAGCAGCCTTGATGAAAAGTAGATACTTTTCCCTTGTATCTTGAAGATCTTCACAGGGAGATTTTCCCCATCAGAAGGTCTTAGCATGCAGAAGGGTCTTCTTGCTCTCTCTATTTGAGAGGAGTCACATCTAAAGATGTAGCTTGTGATTCATAGAGTTTCTTGTCAGTGCTGTTTGAACCATTTTTTTCTCTCCTTCACTTTTTCTATTTAGCTCCTCATTTTTACATCTGCTCAATTGATTGATTTCATATGGTGTCATTTGTTTTGAACCTGATTGTTATTTCTTTCCATCATTGAAACTCTGTGTTGTTTCTCCAGTGGCTGAGCAGGGCTAAGGTAGTTAATACTCTAAACAGCTCTGAGCTTGTAATCACCCCTAAATGAATAGCCCTATTCAGTCAATCTATATCCTTGAATCACTTTTCCACTCCACTTCTCTGATCCCCTTCTTGTTGTTTAGTAACTCGCACAAAAGAGACACTGGAAGGACAGTTTTTTTTTTTTTTTTTTCAGATGATTTTGTGTTTCAGTGTATTTTTTGTACTAATGTATTTGTTTTGATTTTAAGATGTTCATGTTGCTAGCTGCTATAACATAAAATGATAGATGTATATGGAATCCTAATGCCACCTCAGAGTAAACCAAAAATTAATTGTTCGTTAAAGTTTAATATCATAATAATGATAATAATGACAATAAAAATGTGTCATTTTTCTGGCTAATAATCCAAAGCTTTATTACAGTTACAGTATTATTGTTTATATATATATATCTGTTTGTGTATAATGTGACAAGCTTTGAATATTATCTTCCATTCTTCTCCTCGCCTCTTCACCTCTCAAGATCTGTCAGGTTGGATGGTGCAGACACACATTGTCAGGTTTATCCAGAAATATTTGACTCCAGGCGGTGTAGCTGGGCCACTCAAGGACATTCACAGAGTTGCCTATAAGCCACTCTTGCTGTGTGCTTAGGGTCACTGTCCTGTTGAAGGTGAACCTTCTGGCCAGTCTGAGGGTCTAAATGCTCTGGACTGAGTTTTCATTAAGGCTATCTCTGTATTTTGGTCCACTGAGCTTGCATTCTACTCTGATGAGTCCCTCAGTCCCTGCTGTTGAAAAATAACCCCACAGAATGAGGCTTCCACCAACACAGTTTACTTTTGTGATGGTACTCTGCAGGTGTTGAGCAGAGCTGGTTTCCTTCAAACATGATGCTTAGAATTGAGTTCACCAGACTAAGAGAATCTTGTTTCTCATATTCTGAGGGTCCTTTAGGCGTTGTTTTGCAAATTCCAAGTGTATTTTCATGTGTCTCACTGAGGAGAGGATTAAGTTTGGCCACACTGCCATAAAGCCCAGATCAGTGGATTGTTGTAGTAATGTTTGTCCTTCTGTAGGTTTCTCATATCTCCATATATAATTATTGAGCTCAACTAGAGTGAACAGGTTGTTGGTCACCACTCTAGCCCCTTCCTCCACCAATTTCTCCATTTTTGGCCTGGGAGGCCAGCTCTAGGAAGATTCCTGGTTGTTCCAAATGCCTTCCATTATGACAATGGAGGTACATGGCTTTCTGTGAACCTTCAGTGCAGCAGATTTTTTTCCTTCTTCTTCTGAATTCTTCCCCATGACGTCCTGGTTTGATGCATTTGGTTCCACATGGAAGTGTCTTTCTTTCAAATATTTTTTTAAAATTTTATTTTTAATTTTGTTATAACCCAAGGGCTTGATTCTTGCCTATAATATTCATTTTCAGCTGTTCTGCCTTTTATTTTTTAAGACATGTGTGCCTTTCCCAAATCAAGAACCCATTCAATTGAATTTGCCGCAGGTTAACGTCACTCAAAGTGTGGTAACATTTACAAAGAAAATGAATGCTCCTGAGCTAACTGTCCCATATAAGTGTATGAATACTTATGCAATGGATTCATTCAAGTTTTTTTTTTTATCGTGAATAAATTTATAAATATGTTAAAAACAAAATTAATAAAACAAAATTGTGAGATAAAAAAAAAAAAAAAAAAAATCCAAGAATAAGTCACACTGTGATATATGAAGTCTCAAATGGTAGAAAAAAAAAACATTAAAACAACAAAGTCATATTGTGAGATATAATGTAATTATGAGAATAATGTTGCAGGTGTGAGATATAAAGTAGCAGAAACGTAAACAGATTTCT
>NW_020529103.1:0-2500 GCF_003368295.1 Carassius auratus
TTTGAAAACAGGTTTCAAATGCATGTTTTTCTTGTTTCAAATACAAATGTCTCCATTAGAGTCTACCATTAGATATTTTAAAAAACAATGTCATCTGTGCTTGGAAAAAGCGAAGGACATTTTTTAAGTGCTTCATTTTTTGTGCATATGTACCCTAAATTAATAAGAGCAATAATGCGCCAATACTGACGTAAACTGATGTAAATAAGTAACAAATAATTTCTGATTGACGCTTGAATTTTTGTATTTTTGAACATCATGGCTTTACTTTGTCCTTCAAACAATGACCAGATGGGAATCACTTCAGGATATCCTCACAGGGGATTATTCAAACCCTGTCACCTGGTACACGGTCACATTAGCAACAACACATGAGAGTAACAAAAAATTTCAGTCAAGTCATATTTTTTTTCCCTAATTGAAAAACAACAGCTTCATCTTGAGTGACTGGCCTTTGTGAACGTCTTGATCGTAAGCGACGGGTCTGATGGTTATTGCGGGTGCCGAGCAGTAAAGGACAGTTGCACAATGCATGCGGTCTAAAACCTGACAATATATTTTTATTAATCATATTCTCACATTATACCGTAAGTTGATTTATGACCCTGGAAGGCACATGTGGATTGTGGATGTGCTTGTGGGGCTCATTTATTCTAATTGTTTTGAAAAGGAAACTGAGCAGTGTGACATTTCTACATAACTGTGAAACACGGGTTACTGAATGCTAAATTATTCATTTGGAGGTCTACAATAGAGTATGTTGGAACAAAGAAAGATGCAAAAGCACCTGCTTTACCTCAGGCTGGTGTGCAATCATAAAATTGAACTCCATGTGTTACAGTTTCTTTGGCGTCTCTCTCTCTCTCTCAGAGGCTAGTGTACCATGTACCATTAAGAACACATTGTTAAGCTGGATTGACAAGTCTTTTATATCTCTAGGGGTGTTTTAATATAACACTGCTGACAGTGTGAATAAGAATGAGTATTACAATGACATTCAACTGGCTGTGTGTTATGCTCTATGTCCAAATTCAACTGCTTAAGTGGTCCGCTGCTCATTTGAGAAGAAGTAGCCATAGCTGAAGGTCCAATGAAATGATTTAAAGAGGAATTATTTATCTGAATCATCCAAACTAACATAAAGGACATTCGAGCACAGCAAGTTTGATTATTTCTTCAGTTTTAAAAAACGATGTGAACAATACATAGTGATTTTGTAAGTTTTCCCAACATACCATCATGGCACTTCATAATTATTTTGTGCTTTGGCAAATCGGTGGGTACAGTACATTGTATTAATTGGTACAGTTGCATTCTTACGAATGCTTACGCCCAACTGATGGTTAGGTTTAAGGATGGGGACAGGGGTGGATTTACAACCTTAAATGTTTTATTTTTCCAAAAATCATAAATTTCCATATAAAATGCATCATATACAATAATTCATATGAAATTTCCACCTCAAAATAGTTCATGCACCTGAGTTGGTTCGTCAGACTGCACCGCTTGCTGTTGATAAAGCTAAAACTACTGTAACTAAAATGAAAATGTAGCTGGAATATTATAAGTCTGAGGAATAAGACCACAGGGAGAAATTTTTATGCTCAAGGCAGATGTTTTTAAAGATTGACTGATAATCAGTTTCACAACTGATCTTTAACGGATTGCTCATGATGTCAGTCACCTTTATTTTTATAGCCCTTTTTACAATGCAGATTGAGTCAAAGCAGCTTGACAGTATTAAAAAAGGGAAATAGTGTCTCAAAGTTAAGCCACTGTCACCATACTGCCGTTTTCCTAGTACATTCTGCGTTTTCCTATACATTGTTTTGAATTAATATGAAATTGTATACGATTTTAATGAGAAAACATTACCTAACAAATCACAGTTTTTAAATCTGAAGAGTCTTGCACATTCTTACAGTGCAAATGTCAATATACAGCCCTCCTTGGATATGATTGCCTCCAAGGTAACACTTAACCTAGGCTTCACAAAAGAAGGCAAAAACATACAATTTGCATCCCGAATGGGAAGAGAAACTTCTTTAGTGAACAACAAGTGTGCATGTTTGTTGGGCCACCAAAAAACAAAATCTGTTTAAAAACAGTTTACATAATCTGCTGCTCAAAATATTTTTATAGAAGATGATTTATTCAAGAAAGATATTTGTTTGATGACACACTGGATGTAATGGACACAGCTCAGTTTGTTGTTTTTGTCAGAATGGCTTTCCAGGATTTTACAACAAAGGAGGACATCCTCACTGTTTTGCACTTAAAGGAGCGAACAAGAGGATATTTACAATGAGTTAAAAAAATATGTCAGTGAAAATTATATTCCATTCATAAACTGATAGCTATTACTATAGATGGAGCACCAGCAATGCATGGTGAGTGCCGACGGTGCTGTAATGACCCTGATTTTCCTGACTTCATGAATTATTATTGTGTGATTCATCAGCAGGCCTTGGCTGGCAAAGTTGTGGACTTTCCTCACATA